>NC_143023.1:93556366-93686366 GCF_057628025.1 Oncorhynchus mykiss
GTTTTGCAAGGAGGAATGGGAAAAAATGTCAGTCTCTCGATGTGCAAAACTGATAGAGACATACCCCAAGAGACTTACAGCTGTAATCGCAGCAAAAGGTGGCGCTACAAAGAATTAACTTAAGGGGGCTGAATAATTTTGCACGCCCAATTTTTCAGTTTTTGATTTGTTAAAAAAGTTTGAAATATCCAATAAATGTCGTTCCACTTCATGATTGTGTCCCACTTGTTGTTGATTCTTCACCAAAAAATACAGTTTTATATCTTTATGTTTGAAGCCTGAAATGTGGCAAAAGGTCGCAAAGTTCAAGGGGGCCGAATACTTTCGCAAGGCACTGTATCTCCCTCACCAGCTTTAAGCACCAGCTGTCAGATCAGCTCACAGATTACTGCACCTGTACATAGCCCACCTATAATTTAGCCCAAACAACTACCTCTTTCCCTACTGAATTTATTTTATTTTATTTATTTATTTATTTTGCTCCTTTGCACCCCATTATTTGTATTTCTACTTTGCACATTCTTCCATTGCAAATCTACCATTCCAGTGTTTTACTTGCTATATTGTATTTACTTTGCCACCATGGCCTTTTTGCCTTTACCTCCCTTATCTCACCTCATTTGCTCACATCGTATATAGACTTGTTTATACTGTATGTTTGTTTTACTCCATGTGTAACTCTGTGTCGTTGTATGTGTCGAACTGCTTTGCTTTATCTTCGCCAGGTCGCAATTGTAAATGAGAACTTGTCTACCTGGTTAAATAAAGGTGAAATAAATAAAAAATAAAATATTCTTGGACAGTTCAACGACCCTGTAGTGTTCAGAAAACAAGGGCTCGTCCGGGATTTGAACCCGGGACCTCTCGCATTTCAAGCAGACAACCTAAGAAAATGAACAACAATGACAAATGGTTTGATGAAGAATGCCAAAACCTAAGAAAGAATTTGAGAAACCTATCCAACCAAAAACATAGAGACCCAGAAAACCTGAGTCTACGCCTTCACTCTGGTGAATCACTAAAACAATACAGAAATACACTATGGAAAAAAAAGGAACAGCACGTCAGAAATCAGCTCAATGTAATTGAAGAATCCATAGAATCTAAGCACTTCTGGGAAAATTGGAAAACTCTAAATAAACAACATGAAGAGTTATCTATCCAAAACGGAGATGTATGGATAAACCACTTCTTCAATCTTTTTGGCCCTATAACAAAGATCAAATAGCAAAAACATATTCATGATTAAATACAAATCGTATAATCAACTATTAAAGACTACCAGAAACCACTGGATTCTCCAATTACATTGAATGAACTACAGGACAAAATACAAACCCTCCAACACAAAAAGGCCTGTGGGGTTGATGGTATCCTAAATAAAATTATAAAATATACAGACCACAAATTCCAATTGGCTATACTTCAAATCTTTAACATCAACCTCAGCTCTGGCATATTCCCCAATATTTGGAACCAATGACTGATCGGTTCCAAATACAAAAGTGGAGACAAATTTGACACCAATATCTACCGTGGGATATGAGTCAACAGCAACCTTTGGAAAATCCTCTGCATTATCATTAACAAAAGACTTTCCTCAGCTAAAACAATGTACTGAGGAAATGCCACATTGGCTTCTTACCAAATTACCGTACGTCAGACCACGTATTCACCCTGCACACCCCAATTGACAAAGAAACAAACCAAAACAAAGGCAAAGTCTTCTCATGCTTTGTTGATTTCAAAAAAGCTTTTGACTCAATTTGGCATGAGGGCCTGCTATACAAATTGATGGAAAGTGGTGTTGGGGGAAAAATATATGACATTATACAATCTATGTACACAAACAACAAGTCTGCGGTTAAAATTGGCAAAAAAAAACACATTTCTTTCGACAGGGACAGGGGGTGAGACAGGGATGCAGCTTAAGCCCCACCATCTTCAACATATATATCAACGAATTGGCGAGGGCACCAGAACGGTCTGCAGCACCTGGCCTCACCCTACTAGGTGAGGCCAGGTGCATCCCAACCAAGGAGGGCCTACAGCAGCACGTTCTTCTGCACAGATTCTGTCAGATCTGGGCCCTGACAGTAAATCTCAGTAAGACAAAATGAATGGTGTTGCAAAAAAGGTTGAGTTGCCAGGACCCAAAATACAAATTCCATCTAGACACCGTTGCCCTAAGGCACACAAAAAACTATACATACCTTGGTCTAAACATCAGCGCCACAGGTAACTTCCACAAAGCTGTGAACGATCTGAGAGACAAGGCAAGAAGGGCCTTCTACGCCATCAAAAATAACATACAATTTGACATACCAATTAAGATCTGGCTAAAAATACTTGAATCAGTTATAGAACCCATTGCCCTTTATGGTTGTGAGGTCTGGGGTCCGCATACCAACCAATAATTCACAAAATGGGGCAAACACCAATTTGAGACTCTGCTAAAATATCCTCAGTGTACAACGTAAAACACCAAATAATGAATGCAGAGCAGAATTAGGCTGATACCCGCTAATTATCAAAATCCAGAAAAGAGACGTTAAATTCTACAACCACCTAAAAGGAAGTGATTCCCAAATCTTCCATAACAAAGCCATCACCTACAGAGAAATTAACCTGAGGATGAGCCAGCTGGTTATGGGGCTCTGTTCACAAACACAAACAGACCTCACAGAGCTCCAGGACAGCAACACAATTAGACCTAACCAAATAATGAGAAAACAAAAAGATAATTACTTGACACATTAGAAAGAATTAACAAAAAAAACAGAGCAAACTAGAATGCTATTTGGCCCTAAACAGAGAGTACAGAGTTGCAGAATACTGCGACTGACCCAAAATTAAGGAAATCTTTGACTATGTACAGGCAGACCTGGCTCTCAAGAGAAGACAGGCTATGTGCACACTGCCCACAAAATGAGGTGGAAACTGAACTGCACTTCCTAGCCTCATGCCAAATGTATAACCATATTAGAGACACATATTTCCCTCAGAACAAACACCATTGTAAATACAACCTATAAATGTGTATTTATTTTCCCTTTTGTACTTTAACTATTTGCACATCATAACAACACTATACATAAAAATAATATCTTTATTATTTTGGACATAAGTGTAATGTTAACTTTTCATTTTTAAATTCACTTCAGTTTATTATCTATTTCACTTGCTATGGCAATGTAAACCTGTTTCCTATGCCAATAAAGCCCTTAAATTGAATTGCATTGAGAGAGATGGAAATGAGAGAGAGAGAAAGAGAGAATTGAGATTGAGAGAGAGAGAGAGAGAGAGAGAGAGAAACAGGGAGAGAGAGAAACAGGGAGAGAGAGAGAGAGAGAGACAGGGAGAGAGAGAGAGACAGGGAGAGAGAGAGAGACAGGGAGAGAGAGAGAGACAGGGAGAGAGAGAGAGACAGGGAGAGAGAGAGACAGCGAGAGAGAGAGAGACAGGGAGAGAGAGAGAGACAGGGAGAGAGAGAGAGACAGGGAGAGAGAGACAGGGAGAGAGAGAGATAGACAGGGAGAGAGATAGACAGGGAGAGAGAGAGACAGGGAGAGACAGAGACAGGGAGACAGGGAGAGAGAGACAGGGAGACAGGGAGAGAGAGACAGGGAGACAGGGAGAGAGAGAGACAGAGAGAGAGAGAGAGAGAGAGAGACAGGGAGAGAGAGACAGGGAGACAGGGAGAGAGAGACAGGGAGACAGGGAGAGAGAGACAGGGAGACAGGGAGAGAGAGACAGAGACAGGGAAAGAGAGAGAGAGAGAGAGACAGGGAAAGAGAGAGAGAGAGAGAGACAGGGAGAGAGAGAGACAGGGAGAGAGATAGAGACAGGGAAAGAGAGACAGGGTCCAAGTCTCAGTGCTGCCAGCTACTGTGTGACTCTGGACTAGATGAGGCTGCTTGAATCCCAACAAATGCATTGTTAGGGTTATGAACTCCCACCTTTTAGCTGCTCCGCCGATTCAATTTACATTTTCATAAATAAAATACAATGTGCAGGTGAAAAAGGGAACAGTCAATTGAGAAGTGGCATTAAACCCCTCCTGCTTCACCAGAGGTAATTCCCTATGCCGGCCTGTGATTGTCAAGTGATGTGACTGCTCTCCTGATCTCCACCTCATCTCGGAGAAGTGTGTGTGTGTATGTGTGTGTTCCTATTCACAATGCCTAAATGCCTAATTTCAATAATACATTTCAGATTAAAACAGGAGCAGCGGTACACTACAGTTAAGACACTATAACTACCTAAATCACCTCTAGAAAGATAGTGAACGAAAGAGAGAGAGAGAGAGAGAGAGAGATGCAGAGTCAGCTCAGAAGAAAGAGAGAGAGAGAGAGATGCAGAGCCAGCTCAGAAGAAAGAGAGAGAGAGAGAGAGAGAGAGAGAGAGATGCAGAGCCAGCTCAGAAGAGAGAGAGAGAGAGAGAGATTGACAGAGAGAGATGCAGAGCCAGCTCAGAAGAGAGAGAGAGAGGTTGACAGAGAGAGATGCAGAGCCAGCTCAGAAGAGAGAGAGAGAGGTTGACAGAGAGAGATGCAGAGCCAGCTCAGAAGAGAGAGAGAGACAGAGAGGTTGACAGAGAGAGATGCAGAGCCAGCTCAGAAGAGCGAGAGAGAGGTTGACAGAGAGAGATGCAGAGCCAGCTCAGAAGAGAGAGAGACAGAGAGAGAGAGATGCAGAGCCAGCTCAGAAGAAAGAGAGAGAGAGAGAGAGATGCAGAGCCAGCTCAGAAGAAAGAGAGAGAGAGAGAGAGATGCAGAGCCAGCTCAGAAGAAAGAGAGAGACAGAAAGGTTGACGGAGAGAGATGCAGACCTCTGTATGTGTAATGTTTACTGTTAATTTTTGTTGTTTTTCACTTTATATATTCACTTTGTATGTTGTCTACCTCACTTGCTTTGGCAATGTTAACACATGTTTCCCATGCCAATAAAGCCCTTGAATTGAATTGAATTGAAAGGTTGACAGAGAGAGATGCAGAGCCAGCTCAGAAGAGAGAGAGGGAGAGAGGTTGACAGAGAGAGATGCAGAGCCAGCTCAGAAGAAAGAGAGAGACAGAAAGGTTGACAGGGAGAGATGCAGAGCCAGCTCAGAAGAAAGAGAGAGAGAGAGAGAGAGATGCAGAGCCAGCTCAGAAGAAAGAGAGAGAGAGAGAGAGATGCAGAGCCAGCTCAGAAGAAAGAGAGAGAGAGAGAGAGATGCAGAGCCAGCTCAGAAGAAAGAGAGAGACAGAAAGGTTGACGGAGAGAGATGCAGAGCCAGCTCAGAAGAAAGAGAGAGAGAGAGAGAGAGATGCAGAGCCAGCTCAGAAGAAAGAAAGAGACAGAGAGGTTGACAGAGAGAGATGCAGAGCCAGCTCAGAAGAAAGAGAGAGAGAGGTTGACAGAGAGAGATGCAGAGCTAGCTCAGAAGAAAGATAGTATTACTATTTGAGCTACTCCTTGAGTCACTCTGCTCCATTGACATGGCACTGCAGTAGAAGAAGACATCGAAGTCACCGGGGAAATCTGACAATGCACCCCAACATGATACGCATGACCTTTCACCCTTCATCAACGGCTAAGTCACAAACAGCACCTTATTTCCTATATGAGCCCTGGTAAAAGTAGTGCACTATATAGGGAATAGGGTGCACACTGCACCCTGGGCTGTTTTTCACATTAAAATACCCTCTCACTCTGTCCTTCTGTCGGGAGTTATATGCCCGTGTAACGTGATGAATTACACCAATTTTCTCTCTCTGAACTCAGCCTTGTACCCGATATGAGAGCTGCTCACTTTGTTGCATAACACCCTAAATTCCTGTTTCTATTGTCAACTTACACGGTGGTCCACTGGCTGCCTTAAACAAGTGTCTTGTGTTTTCACATTTGTGGCCATTATTATGCGGGTATAATATATATATATCCATTACAAAGAGGCTATCTATCCAGCTCTGACCTATGTTCAATGTGAAAGACTAGCACTAAAAAATAGGTAAAGCTCAGTAAATTTGAATGGATTGTGCAATGATCTTTATAAAGACACCATAACAACCATCCATAAGCCCTTCTTGCTCTAGGCTGGAGGTGATGGAGGGAAGCCCACTGCTGGTCTCTGGCAGCCTACTTTGGGGGTCATTGCTGCTGGGTTAATGTAATACACAGAGAGCCTGGAGGAGATTCTCCCAGTCTGGGACAGATAGACAGCCACACACAGAACACACCACTGAGCTAACAGCGTGTAGCTGTAGTGCATGAGAAAGATAAGCATGGAGAACCCATTTGTTCTTCACACACAGAACATATAGATGTATCCAGATTCTGTATTGTTGGATGTAGGTCTTCTGAGGTGCTGCTGGGCACACAAGGTACATCCTAATGTAAAACCCTACATGGTGCAGTACAGACCAGAGCCCTTTATACGCTGGTCAAATTGTGTGCCCTATATAGGGGATAGTGTGCCCTATAGAGGGGATAGGGTGCCTTATATAGGGGATAGTGTGCCCTATATAGGGGATAGTGTGCCCTATAGAGGGGATAGGGTGCCTTATATAGGGGATAGTGTGCCCTATATAGGGGATAGTGTGCCCTATATAGGGGATAGTGTGCCCTATATAGGGGATAAGGTGCCCTATATAGGGGATAGTGTGCCCTGTATTGGGAATAAGGTGCCCTATATAGGGGATAGTGTGCCCTATATAGGGGATAGTGTGCCCTATATAGGGGATAGTGTGCCCTATATAGGGGATAGTGTGCCCTATATTGGGAATAGTGTGCCCTATATAGGGAATAGTGTGCCCTATATAGGGGATAAGGTGCCCTATATAGGGGATAAGGTGCCCTATATAGGGGATAAGGTGCCCTATATAGGGGATAGTGTGCCCTATATAGGGGATAGTGTGCCCTATATAGGGGATAGGGTTCCCTATATAGGGGATAATGTGCCCTATACAGGGGATAGTGTGCCCTATATTGGGAATAGGGTTGCATATGTAGGGGATAGTGTGCCCTATATTGGTAGATAAAGTGCCCTATATAGGGGATAGTGTGCCCTATATAGGGGATAAGGTGCCCTATATAGGGGATAGTGTGCCCTATATTGGGAATAAGGTGCCCTATATTGGGAATAGGGTGCCCTATATAGGGGATAGTGTGCCCTATATAGGGGATAAGGTGCATTATATAGGGGATAGTGTGCCCTATATAGGGGATAGTGTGCCCTATATAGGGGATAGTGTGCCCTATATTGGGAATAAGGTGCCCTATATAGGGGATAGTGTGCCCTATATAGGGGGTAGTGTGCCCTATATAGGGGATAGGGTTCCCTATATAGGGGATAGGGTGCCCTATATAGGGGATAGCGTGCCCTATATAGGGGATAGTGTGCCATATAAGACACAAACAAAATGTCTCTCATGTTCAGCAGCTTATTGCCACTTCAGCCTGAAATTAGATCAAATTATTTAATCTTTATCACTAACCAGATTATCACCAAATACAGGGAGCCTAATTATAGTATCCTATTTCAGCTGAGTTATGAACTTTACTACTGTGGATTCATTCCAAACATGGTGTGTGTTCCAAGGTTAATGACACTATGTTTACTGAACTGAAATACAAATGCAACAATTTCAAAGGTTTTACTGAGTTACAGTTCATGTAAGGACATACATTCATTAGGCTTTTATCTATGGATTATCTATGAATTATCTATGGATTATCTATAGATTATCTATGGATTTCACATGACTGGGCAGCGACGCAGTCATAGGTAGGCCTGGGAGGGCATAGGCCCACCAACATGGGAGCCAGGCCTACCCACTGGGGAGCCAGGCCCAGCCAATCAGAATGAGTTTTTACCCACAAAAGAGCTTTATTACAGACAGAAATACTCCACAATTTCATCAGCTGTCTAAGTGGCTGGTCTCAGACGATCCAGCAGGTGAAGAAGCCGGATGTGGAGGTCCTGGGCTGGCGTGGTTACACGTGAACTGCAGTTGTGAGGTCGGTTGGACGTACTGCCAAATTCTCTTAAACAACATTGGAGGTGGCTTATGGTAGACAAATTAACATTCAATTCTTTGGCAACAGCTCTGGTGGACATTCCTACAGTCAGCATGCCAATTGCACACTCCCTCAAAACTTGAGACATTTGTGGCATTGTGTTGTGTGACAAAACTGTACATTTTAGAGTGGCCTTTTATTGTCCCCCAGCTTGAGGTGCACCTGTGTAATGATCATGCTGTTTAATCAGCTTCTTGATATGCTACACCTGTCAGGTGGATAGATTACCTTGGCAAAAGAGAAATGCTCACTAACAGGGATTTAACCAAATTTGGCAACAAAATGTGAGAGAAATAATATGTTTGTGTCTATGGACATTTTCTGGGATATTTTATTTCAGCTCATGAAACATGGAACCAACACTTTACATGTTGCCTTTATATTTTTGTTCAGTGTAGATACTGTAAACTTTGCAGCTTTCAATTACATGTCTTACTAACTTAAAATGTTTTTGAATCTAAAAGATGGGGAGGATATCAAAGCCTGCGCCACTTGAGCACATTATTTAATAATGGCTGTACAGCCTCTTTGGTAATGAGTGATAATGGCTGTAGCTATAGGTTTTACAAATCAGCAGAACTACCAGGTGGCTTGTTGTAGAACGATGTAGTAAGGAAGTAATGGTGCCAAACGTTTGCTGACTGTGTAAAACTAGGAAGAGACGACACCATCATGGAACACCTCTTCTCTGCTGTGTCTTTCAAAAAGAGAAGATGAAGAGTAAGGAGATCACAGAGGGAGGGGGGGATAACAGATGAGGGAGGAGAAAACAGAGGAGGAAGGAGATTATAGAGGGAGGGAGGAGAGAAGGGAGGAGTGGCTTGTGCAGTAAATGGCCTTTCCAAAGTTTGAATGGAAGTCATGTTCTGTCTTCTATAGTCCAATATAGTGTAGTGTCTATAGTCCAATATAGTGTAGTGTCTATAGTCCAATACAGTTATATAGTCCAATATAGTTATGTAGTCCAATATAGTGTAGTATATATAGTCCAATACAGTGTAGTGTCTATAGTCCAATATAGTGTAGTGTCTATAGTCCAATACAGTTATATAGTCCAATATACTGTAGTGTCTATAGTCCAATATAGTGTAGTGTCTATAGTCCAATATAGTGTAGTGTCTATAGTCCAATACAGTAATATAGTCCAATACAGTTATATAGTCCAATATAGTGTAGTGTCTATAGTCCAATACAGTAAAATAGTCCAATATACTGTAGTGTCTATAGTCCAATACAGTGTAGTGTCTATAGTCCAATATAGTGTAGTGTCTATAGTCCAATACAGTGTAGTGTCTATAGTCCAATACAGTGTAGTGTCTATAGTCCAATACAGTGTAGTGTCTATAGTCCAATACAGTAAAATAGTCCAATATACTGTAGTGTCTATAGTCCAATACAGTAAAATAGTCCAATATAGTGTAGTGTCTATAGTCCAATACAGTAAAATAGTCCAATATACTGTAGTATATATAGTCCAATACAGTGTAGTACTGTGTATATAGTCCAATACAGTTATATAGTTCAATATAGTGTAGTACTGTGTATATAGTCCAATACAGTTATATAGTCCAATACAGTGTAGTACTGTGTATATAGTCCAACACAGTTATATAGTTCAATATAGTGTAGTACAGTTATATAGTCCAATATAGTTATATAGTCCAATATAGTGTAGTACTGTGTATATAGTCCAATACAGTTATATAGTCCAATACAGTGTAGTACTGTGTATATAGTCCAATACAGTTATATAGTCCAATATAGTGTAGTACTGTGTATATAGTCCAATACAGTTATATAGTCCAATACAGTGTAGTACTGTGTATATAGTCCAATACAGTTATATAGTCCAATACTGTGTAGTACTGTATATATAGTCTAATATAGTGTAGTACTGTGTATATAGTCCAATATAGTTATATAGTCCAATATACTGTAGTACTGTGTATATAGTCCAATATAGTTATATAGTCCAATATAGTGTAGTACTGTGTATATAGTCCAATACAGTTATATAGTCCAATACAGTGTAGTACTGTGTATATAGTTCAATACAGGTATATAGTCCAATACAGTGTAGTATGTATAGTCCAATACAGTAAAATAGTCCAATATACTGTAGTACTGTGTATATAGTTCAATACAGTTATATAGTCCAATACAGTTATATAGTCCAATACAGTGCAGTATATATAGTCCAATACAGTAAAATAGTCCAATACAGTGTAGTACTGTGTATATAGTCCAATATAGTTATATAGTCCAATACAGTGTAGTACTGTGTATATAGTCCAATACAGTAAAATAGTCCAATATAGTGTAGTACTGTGTATATAGTCCAATATAGTTATATAGTCCAATACAGTGTAGTACTGTGTATATAGTCCAATAAAGTTATATAGTCCAATATACTGTAGTACTGTGTATATAGTCCAATACAGGTATATAGTCCAATATAGTGTAGTACTGTGTATATAGTCCAATATAGTTATATAGTCCAATACAGTGTAGTATATATAGTCCAATATAGTTATATAGTCCAATATAGTGTAGTACTGTGTATATAGTCCAATATAGTGTAGTACTGTATATATATATATATATATATATATATATATATATATATATAGTTCAATATAGTTACAGTGCCTTGCGAAAGTATTCGGCCCCTTTGAACTTTGCGACCTTTTGCCACATTTCAGGCTTCAAACATAAAGATATAAAACTGTATTTTTTGGTGAAGAATCAACAACAAGTGGGACACAATCATGAAGTGGAACGACAGTTATTGGATATTTCACACTTTTTTAACAAATCAAAAACTGAAAAATTGGGCGTGCAAAATTATTCAGCCCCCTTAAGTTAATACTTTGTAGCGCCACCTTTTGCTGCGATTACAGCTGTAAGTCGCTTGGGGTATGTCTCTATCAGTTTTGCACATCGAGAGACTGACATTTTTTCCCATTCCTCCTTGCAAAACAGCTCGAGCTCAGTGAGGTTGGATGGTGAGCATTTGTGAACAGCAGTTTTCAGTTCTTTCCACAGATTCTCGATTGGATTCAGGTCTGAACTTTGACTTGGCCATTCTAACACCTGGATATGTTTATTTTTGAACCATTCCATTGTAGATTTTGCTTTATGTTTTGGATCATTGTCTTGTTGGAAGACAAATCTCCGTCCCAGTCTCAGGTCTTTTGCAGACTCCATCAGGTTTTCTTCCAGAATGGTCCTGTATTTGGTTCCATCCATCTTCCCATCAATTTTAACCATCTTCCCTGTCCTTGCTGAAGAAAAGCAGGCCCAAACCATGATGCTGCCACCACCATGTTTGACAGTGGGCATGGTGTGTTCAGCTGTGTTGCTTTTACGCCAAACAGAACGTTTTGCATTGTTGCTAAAAAGTTCAATTTTGGTTTCATCTGACCAGAGCACCTTCTTCCACATGTTTGGTGTGTCTCCCAGGTGGCTTGTGGCAAACTTTAAACAACACTTTTTATGGATATCTTTAAGAAATGGCTTTCTTCTTGCCACTCTTCCATAAAGGCCAGATTTGTGCAATATACGACTGATTGTTGTCCTATGGACAGAGTCTCCCACCTCAGCTGTAGATCTCTGCAGTTCATCCAGAGTGACCATGGGCCTCTTGGCTGCATCTCTGATCAGTCTTCTCCTTGTATGAGCTGAAAGTTTAGAGGGACGGCCAGGTCTTGGTAGATTTGCAGTGGTCTGATACTCCTTCCATTTCAATATTATCGCTTGCACAGTGCTCCTTGGGATGTTTAAAGCTTGGGAAATCTTTTTGTATCCAAATCCGGCTTTAAACTTCTTCACAGCCGTATCTCGGACCTGCCTGGTGTGTTCCTTGTTCTTCATGATGCTCTCTGCGCTTTTAACGGACCTCTGAGACTATCACAGTGCAGGTGCATTTATACGGAGACTTGATTACACACAGGTGGATTGTATTTATCATCATTAGTCATTTAGGTCAACATTGGATCATTCAGAGATCCTCACTGAACTTCTGGAGAGAGTTTGCTGCACTGAAAGTAAAGGGGCTGAATAATTTTGCACGCCCAATTTTTCAGTTTTTGATTTGTTAAAAAAGTTTGAAATATCCAATAAATGTCGTTCCACTTCATGATTGTGTCCCACTTGTTGTTGATTCTTCACAAAAAAATACAGTTTTATATCTTTATGTTTGAAGCCTGAAATGTGGCAAAAGGTCGCAAAGTTCAAGGGGGCCGAATACTTTCGCAAGGCACTGTATATAGCACAATATTTTGTAGTACTGTGTATATAGTCCAATACAGTTATATAGTCCAATATAGTGTGTTACTGTGCATATAGTCCAATATAGTGGTGTACTGTATATTTAGTCCAATACAGTTATATAGTCCAATATAGTGGTGTACTGTATATTTAGTCCAATACAGTTATATAGTCCAATATAGTGGTGTACTGTATATTTAGTCCAATACAGTTATATAGTCCAATATAGTGCACAATGCCGATGTTGTTGTAGCAAAAGACGACACCAAAATGTATGCTGCTTCCCCAAAAGACTCTCCCCCTCTAAAACTGAATGGAGGCTAGAGCCCCAGAGCTGTGTTTAAACAAGGCACAGGTAAAGATTGGCCCCAAAATGTTTCCTTAAAATCTATATTGCTGTCCAAGGAACTCTCTCCTGTCACAGAGTGAATAATTAGGTGGTAGTCCCAGAACTATGCTTGAAAAAAAAACCTACATGTATCATCCAGCCAGACAGCACCTGCTGTGGTCATGGGATGCCAGCCCCATCTCTTATTCACAACCAACTAGAGAGGATTTTACAGCTTCTTTCTCCCACATTATTAATATGCACTTCCTTCCTTCCTTCCTTTCTGGCACTTAAAGCAGTAGAGGCAATTAGCATGGGATAAGTACTATTTACATAATGCCAGACGCAACTCTGCACATAACAAAGGCAACTGGTCCGATTCCTCGCCAGACCCCCCCAACACACACATCACGTCCCCCCCCATCTCTATGTCTGTCACATGGTTGCCACGGCAGCCTACAGCTCATCAGGAAAAAGGGAGAGAAAAGGTGGAATGAGGCAGGGGGTCAGAAGATTCAACATAATGAAAGCGGGAGTTTGACGGGTCACTCAGGACCCCCGTGGTTGGCCATTGATCTGCCTGTTATGTGGGTAATTGGGAGCTGTGTGAGGCAGAGAGTTAGAAGGCCCGGTATGCATGGGAGATGAAAAGGGGGAGAATGGAGAGTGAAACGAATACATTTCAGAGAGAGAGAGACACACAGAGAGGGAAAGAGAAAATTAAGGACGAAAGAAACAACAGAGAGAAACAGACAGAGAAAGAGAACCAAACCAACTATATTTTGAAAAAGTGCGCTTCAAAAATATTCATCCTCACAATACACATATGGCGGGTAATGGCATCCATCTTCCGCTTGAGGATGCAGTTCTAAAACACTTGGTAGAGAGGGCATATAGTGCAATTAGTGTCCCCCCTCACAAATGTCAACAACCACAATAAAGCCTGACAAGAGGAAAGAGCAGTGAAGTCCAGATCGCCCTGAGGACAGACAGCCAACAGCCCTGATCAATCCTACTCACGCCAGAGAAAACAACAGGCCGGGGTTACTGATGACAGCCCCAGGGATAGAGGGCTCTGATATCCCATTCACAGGTAGTCAGTCTAAGTCATGACCAGGGCTTTGTGTGGGTCTCCCCTCCCAGCACCTTGATCTCATTCTTTAACCTTAATTCAGGACCTGTAAATGACTGAGGGATGGAAGAGGTGGTGAAGTGTGTCTGACTGGAAAATGGCGGTGGTATGATTAAGTGTCAGGTAACTGCTGCAGTAAAGAAGAATCTATAGCCTCTCTCTTATCTTCGATGAGCAAATAACAGGTTAGATACTCCAGAGGTCACAGAAGACCGAGGCCACAGCTGAATCTTTCTCCGCAATGCATCATTCCATGTGAAGTGAGACTGGCCACTAAAAACAATAATACCTGCACTTGGTACAGCAGGTATTCATGTCCGACTCATACTGCTCAAATATTTGTAAATATTTGAATACACATTTTGCCTTCCTGTATTATACTTATGCTAAAATGTTTATTATATTCTATTGAGAAATTTACTTTTTTTTCTCCATTCAATGTTTTTTCTTTATTTTTTACTTTTTTCTACATATTCATACATATAGTATTCAACCTCTTTTCCAACCGTCTTGAATGAGTTCCCACATATGCTGAGCACTCGTTGGCTGCTTTTCCTTCACTCTGCAGTCACACTCATCTCAAACCATCTCAATTGGGTTGAGGTCAGGTGATTGTGGAGGCCAGGTAATCTGATGTAGAACTCCATCTCTCTCCTTTTTGGTCAAATAGCCCTTACACAGCCTGGAGGTGTGTTTTGGGTCATTGTCCTGTTGAAAAACAAATGATAGTCCCACTAACACACACCTGATGGGTTTTGACAGTGTCACCAGCAAAGCACCCTCACACCTCCTCCTCCATGCTTCACGGAGGGAACCACACATGCGGAGATCATCTTTTCACCTACTCTGCAACTCACAAAGACATGGTGGTTGGAACCAAAAATCTCAAATTTGGACTCATCAGACCAAAGAACAGATTTCCACCAGTCTAATGTCTAAGTCTCTTCTTCTTATTGGTGTCCTTTAGTAGTGGTTTCTTTGCAGCAATTCAACCACGATGGCCTGATTCACACAGTCTCCCTCTGAACAGTTGATGTTAAGATGTGTCAGTTACTTGAACTCTGTGAAGCATTTATTTGGGCTGCAATTTCTGAGGCTAATAAATCTAATGAACTTATCCTCTGCAGCAGAGGTAACTCTGGGTCTTTCCTGTGGCGGTCCTCATGAGAGCCAGTTTCATCATACCACAGCAGAGGTAACTCTGGGTCTTCATTTCCTGTGGCGGTCCTCATGAGAGCCAGTTTCATCATAGCACAGCAGAGGTAACTCTGGGTCTTCCTTTCCTGTGGCGGTCCTCATGAGATCCAGTTTCATCATACCACAGCAGAGGTAACTCTGGGTCTTCCTTTCCTGTGGAGGTCCTCATGAGAGCCAGTTTCATCATACCACAGCAGAGGTAACTCTGGGTCTTCATTTCCTGTGGCGGTCCTCATGAGAGCCAGTTTCATCATAGCACAGCAGAGGTAACTCTGGGTCTTTCCTGTGGCGGTCTTCATGAGAGCCAGTTTCATCACAGCGCTTGATGTTTTTTTTACAACTGCACTTAATGAAACTTTCAAAGTTCTTGACATTTTCTGTATTCACGTCTTAAAGAAATGGACTGTCGTTTATCTTTGCTTATATGAGCTGTTCTTTTAAAAAATATATTTTTATTTTACCTTTATTTAACTAGGCAAGTCAGTTAAGAACAAATTCTTATTTTCAATGACGGCCTAGGAACAGTGGGATAACTGCCTGTTCAGGGGCAGAATGACAGATTTGTACCT
The DNA here is from genome assembly GCF_057628025.1 of Oncorhynchus mykiss. NCBI lineage: Eukaryota > Metazoa > Chordata > Actinopteri > Salmoniformes > Salmonidae > Oncorhynchus > Oncorhynchus mykiss. The sequence continues at coordinate 93,571,923 of NC_143023.1, forward strand.
TGTTAGCTCGGGGGTTTGAACTTGCAACCTTCCAGTTACTAATCCAACGCTCTAACCACTAGGCTACCCTGCCGCCCCATAAGTATCTTCTGATACCATTAAATAGTACCCGCAAAAACACCAGTCTCAACATAAACAGTGAAGAGGCGACTTCGGGATGCTGGCCTCCTAGGCAGAGTTGCAACGAAAAAGCCATATCTAAGACTGGCCAATAAAAAGAAAATATGGGCAAAAGAACATGGACATGGGGCAGAGGAACTTTGCCTGGAAGGCCAGCATACCGGAGTCGCCTCTTCGCTGTTGACGTTGAGACTGTTTTTTTGTGGGTACTATTTAATGAAGCTGCCAGTTGAGGACTTGTGAGGCGTCTGTTTCTCAAACTGGGCACTCTAATGTACTTGTCCTCATGCTCAGTTGTGCACCGGGGCCTCCCAGTCCTCTTTCTATTCTGGTTAGAGCCAGTTTGCCCTGTTCTGTGAAGGGAGTAGTACACAGCGTTGTACGAGATCTTCAGTTTCTTGGCAATTTCTCACATGGAATATCCTTCAATTCTCAGAACAAGAATAGACTGACGAGTTTCAGAATAAAGTTCTTTGTTTCTGGCCCTTTTGAGCCTGTAATCGAACCCACAAATGCTGATGCTCCAGATACTCAACTAGGCCAGTTTCATTGCTTCTTTAATCAGGACAACAGTTTTCGGTTGTGCTAACATAATTGCAAAAGGGTTTTCTAATGATCAATTAGCCTTTTAAAATGATAAACTTGGATTAGCTAACAAAACGTGCCATTGGAACACGTGAGTGATGGTTGCTGATAATGGGCCTATGTAGATATAATGTCTACACTGTATTTCTGATCAATTTTATGTTATTTTAACGGACATTTCTAAGTGACCCCAAACTTTTGAACGGTAGTGTACATGTACAAAGAATTCTGAAAACAATAATTTCCAGACTAGTACCTAAAACAGGATAAAGATGGAGATTAAGGTACAGATGGAGTCAGGCAAAATCTGTGAACATCTATGTCATTCTCTAAACTATCTGGTGTCACCTCTCCTCTCCTCTCCTTTCATCCCCTCTCCCTCACCTCACCCCTCTTATCTCCCTCTCCTCTCTGTTCATCCCCTCTACCTTTTATCCCCTCTCCATTTCATCCCCTCTCCATTTCCCTCTCCTCTCCAGGTTATCCAGTCAATGAAATTAAGAGAAGATTTGATCTGATTCACTCTCAGATTTGCATCTCTTGCTGGAATTAAATATTCCTTATTACACAATGTAAAGAAAAAAGGAGTCATAACTAATAATCACTGGAGCTGTATCAGACATAAATACTGTAACTACAATACTGTCCCTGTGTACTGGAGGGAGAAAGTGAACGCCAGGCTAGGATCAGTTAAATCTCAGACGTGTTTCTTTTGAACAAGGAAAAAAAGAGAATTACTCAAGGGAAAAAGTCAAGGGGTGTGAATACTTTGTGAAGTCACTGTACAGTGACTGCCCATCACATTACCCTGTTGTGGGAAATGATAAGTACATGTGTTTTTCTCTTTGTAAGAAAACATAATAACATAGACCTAGAAAATGTCTGAGCCTGTTTACATAATAGTGACAGACATTTCCTCTACATTCGAATACTTAAACCTGAAAGCATCAACATACTTGTATCTTAAACGTGCCAACTGGGGTTATTTTTTTACCCATTATTGGTCATGATTGCAAAGAGACACTGTCAAGAACTAACAATTTTTATGTTTCGTTAAATTTCATCCATAGCATCTTGTGATGAAAATGTTTCTGTTATTCATTCAAAGTGTTGTGTTTCTGTGATACATAGAGGTTGATAAACTGTCGTTTCACACACTGGTACAACCTAAGATGGCGCTATGGGTGCCAGTCCCATCGGGCTTTTAGCTCTAACTTTGGAACGTTATGGCCTACCAATTTAGTTCCAAATGCATCTGGAAGATGAGACTCTTGAGATCTTTTACTATAATTATTTGTTAGTGGCTGACACCCCCCCAAGGGCCAAATCTGGGGTGGATCCATATCTACAGTGCCTTCAGAAATGATATATGCCACTATCAACATACAGTATTATTTACCTAACTGGCAGTCACATGGAGCATTGTCAAGGCCTTCCTGAACTACAGTGCCTTCAGAAAGTATTCACACCCCTTGACTTTTCCCACATGTTGTTGTGCTTCAGCCTTCTCAAAAGGGATATTCAATATCTGATTATTTTTTTTACCCATCTACCAATAGATGCCCTTTATTTGCGAGAGATTGGAAATCCTCACCAGTCTTTGTGGTTGAATCTGCGTTTGAAATTCACTGCTCGACTGAGGGACCTTACAATTAACTGTATGTGTGTACATAGTACAGAGATGAGGTAGTTATTCACAAATCATGTTAAAACATACAACTTCTTATGTGACTTGATAAGCAAAATGTTTCCTGAACTTACTTGCCATAACAAAGAGGTTAAATACTTATTGACTGGACAGTTCTGCTTTTTATTTTTTATAACCGTTTTCAAATGTCTAAAAATATAATTCCACTTTGATATTATGGGGTGTTGTGTGTAGACCAGTGACATCATCTCAATGTAATACATGTTTTACATTCAGGCTGTAACTATTAATTACACTAAGGATGGTGTATCAATACAGCCAGTTACTACAAAGATACAGGCGTCCTTCCTAACTCAGTTGCCGGAGAGGAAGGAAACAACAGGGATTTCACCATGAGGCCACTGGTGACTTTAAAACAGTCACAGAGCTGAATGGCTGTGATATGTCCTGAACACAAAGCAAATCCAACACAACACATCCCTGAGTACCACTCTTCATATTTTCAAGCATGGTGATGGCTGCATCGTGTTATAGGTATGCTTGTCGGCAAGGACTAGGGAGTTTTTTGGGTGGATAAAAATAAATGGAATAGACCTAAGCACAGGCAAAATCCTACAGGACAATAACTTCAAACACAAGGCCAATATACTGTAGTTGCTTACCAAGATGACATTGAATGTTCCTGAGTGGCATAGTTTTTTATTTTTATTTTATTTAACTAGGCAAGTCAGTTAAGAACAAATTCTTATTTGCAATGATGGCCTACACCGGCCAAACCCGGACGACGCTGGGCTAATTATGTGCCACCCTATGGGACTACCAATTGTGATACAGCCTGGATTCGAACCAGGGTGTCTGTAGTGACGCCTCTAGCACTAAGATGCCGTGCCTTAGACCACTGCGCCACTAGTTACAGTTTTGACTTAAATTGGCTTGAAAATCTAAGGCAAGACTTGAAAATGGCTGTCTAGCAATGATCAACAATCAACTTGACAGAGCTTGAAGAATTTTTTAAAGAATAATGTGCGAATTTTGTACAATCCAGGTGTGCAAAACACTTGGAGACTTACCCAGAAAGACTCACAGCTGTAATCATGTGATTTACAGCTGCGAGTCTAGTCAATACTTATATAAATGAGATATTTCTGTATTTTATTTGCAATCTACAACAATTTCTAAAAACATGTTTGTTTTCTCTTTGTCATTATGGGGTATTGCGTGTAGATGGGTGAGATGTAATCATCCATTTTAAATTCATGTTGTAACACAACAAAATGTGGATAAGTCAATGGGCATGAAAACTTATTGAAGGCCCTGTATATCATTTCAGGGTACATACATCTACCTCTGTGCCACATTTGGTGCTATAAATCACAAAGTGCACCATTGAGTCAACATTTTAGTATATGAAAGAGATTATTTTTAATTATTCCATATTAAAAAAGAAATCATGGTAAATGTTTTTTTCTATCTCAGAATGATGACATTTTTGACCCTTAAGGTCAAAATGGACCCGTTGCCGCTTTTAGTGTAAATGAATAATCGTATAAAAATGGGGGTGTTTTAGGTCATGAAATCAGTTGTTTATAGGCCTCTCCCTCTCATCTCCTTTCATCCCTTCTCCCTCTCATTTCCTTTCATCATCTCTCCCACTCTTCACCTTCCATTCCTTCTCCCTCTACTCAACTCTCCTCACATCCCCTCTCCCTGTCCTCTCCTCACCTTTCATCCCCTCTCCCTCAACTACCCTCTCATTTCATTCCTCTCCAACTCCTCAACTCTCCTATCGTCTACTTTCATCCCGTCTCCTTTCATCCCGTCTCCTCTCATCCCCTCTCCTCTCCTCTCATCACCTCTCCTCTCATCACCTCTCCTCTCCTTCCCTCTCCTCTCATCACCTCTCCTCTCCTTCCCTCTCCTCTCATCACCTCTCCTCTCCTCTCCTTTCATCCCCTCTCCTCTCATCACCTCTCCTCTCCTTTCATCCCCTCTCCTCTCATCACCTCTCCTTTCATCCCCTCTCCTCTCCTTTCACCCACTCTCAACTCTCCTATCATCTCCTTTCTTCCCCTCTCCCTCTCCTCTCCTCTCCTTTCATCACCTCTCCTCTCCTTTCACCCACTCTTCCTCTCCTCAACTCTCCTATCATCTCCTTTCTTCCCCTCTCCCTCTCCTCTCCCTCGACTCTCATCACCTCTCCGTTCCTTTCATCCCCTCTCAACTCTCCTATCGTCTCCTTTCATCCCCTCTCCCTCTCCTCTCCTTTCATCCCCTCTCCCTCTCCTCACATCTCCTCTCATCCCCTAGTATATTAGTATATGAAAGAGAGATACTTTCCTCCATATTAAAACAGAAATCGTGGTATATGGTGTTTTTTTCTCTTGGAATTATGACCCTTAAGGTCAAAATGGACACCTGTTGCCACTTTTAGAGAAAATAAATTAATAATCGTGAAAAAAATAGGGTGTTTTTTGTCTTGTCGGTGAATCAATTGTTGAATTATGAAGTCGTCTATGGATATTTTAATAACTAGGAAACTGTAGCTGTAGTCACTGCAGATCCAGTGACGTCTGTTACACATACACTCGGACAATTTATTGGGGTACACCAATCTAGTACTGGGTCGGACCTCCCTTTGCCTACAAGTCGGAAACGTCTACAGGGATGTTTGTCAAAGCTGACGTGATGGCATCATGCATCACGGTGGTACACCAACTCCACCAGCCCGTAATGTTGACACCAGGAAGCTTCATGGATTCACCAACTCCACCAGCCCCTACCGTTGACACCAGGAAGCTTCATGGATTCACCAACTCCACCAGCCCGTACCGTTGACACCAGGAAGCTTCATGGATTCACCAACTCCACCAGCACGTACCGTTGACACCAGGAAGCTTCATGGACTCACCAACTCCACCAGCCCGTACCGTTGACACCATGAAGCTTCATGGACTCACCAACTCCACCAGCCCGTACCGTTGACACCAGGAAGCTTCATGGATTCACCAACTCCACAAGCCCGTACCGTTGACACCAGGAAGCTTAATGGATTCACCAACTCCACCAGCACGTACCGTTGACACCAGGAAGCTTCATGGACTCACCAACTCCACCAGCCCATACTGTTGACACCAGGAAGCTTCATGGACTCACCAACTCCACCAGCCCTTACCGTTGACACCAGGAAGCTTCATGGATTCACCAACTCCACCAGCCCGTACCGTTGACACCAGGAAGCTTCATGGATTCACCAACTCCACCAGCCCGTACCGTTGACACCAGGAAGCTTCCTGGACTCACCAACTCCACCAGCCCATACCGTTGACACCAGGAAGCTTCATGGACTCACCAACTCATACCGTTGACACCAGGAAGCTTCATGGACTCACCAACTCCACCAGCCCGTACCGTTGACACCAGGAAGCTTCATGGATTCAAGCAGCTTACACCAACTCCTGACTCTGCCATCCCATAACCGGGATTCGTTCGGGACGTTTTTCCACTCCTCAGTTGTACAGCGCCAAATTAACATGAATCAAAGGTTCTTTAGAAACAAATTCCTGCACCTTTGACTCTGATAGGCTCATTATTAACGGCAGTGACCATGAGCATGTACAACCTGTCTGTAGAAATACATTACAGAGAAGCTATAGTGCTATTTAATTCGCAGCATAAATCCAGACAGTGCGGATTGTTTATGATTTAATGAAATGCATGGTTGTGTGTCTGTGTTTGTGTGTTTGTGTGTGCCCGTGTGTGTGTGTGTGTCCGTGTCCGTGACACCAGGTCCAACAGCATGGCCTTCATTCCTTGAACGTGATCTAAAACAAAGAGCCACGGTACTGGGACACATACTGCTGTGTCCCCCAGGTCCACTCAGTGAATCAGCTGTGCTTACCCAGACAGAAGGACCCTCACAACTCATTAGCATATTATCAAGAAGACATCTTCTGGACCGATTAAAATATGACTATTTGAGGTGAGAGAAACCCTATTTCAACACCTCAACGAGAGGGGGTGGGGCTAACTGACCGCCACATTTATCTACACAATGACCCAAGTATCACCTACCAGTATCTGTGTTGTGTTAAGATGTAGTATGTGAGTTGTGTTAAGCCACCGGTAGCCTCAAGCAAAGATGTCAGATACTAACATTACACAATTGATACCATACCATTTGCACTATTGGTAGAGCATGTAAGTCAGCATTTCACTGTAAGGACTAAACCTGTTGTATTCAACATTTCACTTTAAGGATTCGCCGCGCGTGACAAAATAAACTTTGATTTGATTTGACATACGTTGATAAAGTACTGAGTACGTCTATGAAGTACTGAAAACAGCTTTGAAACCAGTTGATAATGAATGTGCTTTCCTGAAAGGAAACAGTGTGACCTTCTGGATACAATGTGTCTTTAATCACATGATAATAAATCAGCAAACAAACTCTTTCTTGGTCCTAATCCAAAGAGGTAAAAGTAACAGTGGTTCCCATTTGTTTGCTGTTTTTTTTAATGTAGCTAGTGGATGGTGAGAGGAGAAACAAGGTTGTCTCTCTTCTCTTCTCTTTGCTTTATAACACTAGCGAAATACGAGAGGACCTGGAGGAATAGGGTAGGACGATTCACCCTCTTATCTACACCATACAACCATTCAAGAAGACCAGTTAGCATCCTCTTTCCCCTCGCTCCTGGCCTTAACATATCAGACTCCACCATCTCTGGTGACATTTTGAGGAATAGGCCAGAGTCAGAGCAGGACAGTTCCTGCCCATCTGATATCTAGTTGATAGAAGAGGTACCGACATCACGTGGTCTTCCTGTGGATGATCCGTCATCACCATCCTCATTCCCAGCCTCAGACTCTTTACCTCTGCTCTGGCCCAGAGAAGGGTGTGTGTGGAGGCGACTGTGTGTGGGTGTATTTGGGTGTATTTGTTTGTGTGTGTGTGTGTGTCTGGATGGATGGATGAGTGATGCTGAGGAAGGCCATGGGACCTGGGGGAAGGCCTCGGGGGGGGGGACTCAAAGACCCAGAGGTGAGACAGCGTGCTGTGTGTCACTCCACAGGTCACTATCTGGAGCTCCTCCGATAAGCCCTGCGCTGACAACAAGCTGATGGGTGGCTGACACACACATACGGCGGCCCTGAGGAAGGCAGGCAGCGATAAGAAGCTTCATGAACACAGCATCACAGATCACATTAGCATTGTAGCATTCACCGCTAAAGGCCCCGTGCTCTCCACAATAGAGTCTAGACGAGATGCTAGGCTTTCATGGACTATTATTAGCTGCACTACAATCACTAGATCCCAGCCTCCTGCTGGAGGTGTGCTTCAGTGAGTGAGTGAGGAGTTGGTGTTTGGCTAGCGTTTGAATCTGTGGGGGTGTTTAGACTTCAGTACGGCTAGATATATGAGACATTTGAACAATTCATACAGATGTAGGATGTTCATTTGATCCCCCTGTCTTTGTGAGAAATGTCCTGTACAGCAGGAAATGCACATTTTTAGTGTCCCAGTTGTACATCTGAATGCCTTCAACTGAAATGTGACTTCTGTATTTAACCCAACCCCTCTGAATCAGAGAAGCGTGGTGGGTTGCTTGAACCAGAGAGGTGCGGGCACTGTGGATCGAAATCCACAGTGCCCGGAGATCAGTGGGTTAACTGCCTTGTTCAGGGGCCAAACGACAGATTTGTACCTTGTCAGCTCGGGGATTCAATCCAGCAACCTTCCGGTTACTGGCCCTCCACTCTAACCACTAGGCTACCTGCCGCCCCTCCACTCTAACCACTAGGCTACCTGCCGCCCCTCCACTCTAACCACTAGGCTACCTGCCGCCCCTCCACTCTAACCACTAGGCTACCTGCCGCCCCCCCACTCTAACCACTAGGCTACCTGCCGCAATAAAGTTTGTAATTTCCACTTTAACATTTCAGATGATTTGCCTGCGGTGAGAAACTGGTCAAATTAAGATCGTAATCTGTATAGGAGTTGGGGGTGAGAGACAGCTTGAGGCAGCAAGCAGAGATGAGGCTTTGAGGACTTTATTGTGCTGCAATCACACTGACACAGTTCTGAAGGCCCTTAGTTTTATAATGAGGCGCATTTCAATGAGATCGTGACAAAGGCTCTTTAAAACTCCAAGTCTTTTGTCAAAAGAAATCAATTCCTCGTCAATGCAGGGGGAATCGCCAGTCGACACAGAGAAAGTGGAAAGGTAATTTATTGCGATTGCAAAATCTATTTGAAAGTCCAATAGCATTAGAAACTCGAGCGAGAGACGCTCGTTTCTAATTGAATTACAAATGTTTTTGTACATTTCACTTCCACTGAGATAATAATGCTTAACAAGAGTATTATAAGACAAATGGTTATCACTAATGTAAATGTTGCATTATGTTTGATGTACCCAAAGCATATTAAACATGTTAAACATGAAACTGTTAAAAATTTAAATCTAAGGCAATACTATATTATCTTCATCCAGCAGCCAGAAGAGGACTGGCCACCCCTCAGAGCCTGGTTCCTCTCTACCCAGTACAGCCAGAAGAGGACTGGCCACCCCTCAGAGCCTGGTTCCTCTCTACCCAGTACAGCCAGAAGAGGACTGGCCACCCCTCAGAGCCTGGTTCCTCTCTACCCAGTACAGCCAGAAGAGGACTGGCCACCCCTCAGAGCCTGGTTCCTCTCTACCCAGTACAGCCAGAAGAGGACTGGCCACCCCTCAGAGCCTGGTTCCTCTCTACCCAGTACAGCCAGAAGAGGACTGACCACCCCTCAGAGCCTGGTTCCTCTCTACCCAGTACAGCCAGAAGAGGACTGGCCACCCCTCAGAGCCTGGTTCCTCTCTACCCAGTACAGCCAGAGGAGGACTGGTCACCCCTCAGAGCCTGGTTCCTCTCTACCCAGTACAGCCAGAAGAGGACTGGCCACCCCTCAGAGCCTGGTTCCTCTCTACCCAGTACAGCCAGAAGAGGACTGGCCACCCCTCAGAGCCTGGTTCCTCTCTACCCAGTACAGCCAGAAGAGGACTGGCCACCCCTCAGAGCCTGGTTCCTCTCTACCCAGTACAGCCAGAAGAGGACTGGCCACCCCTCAGAGCCTGGTTCCTCTCTACCCAGTACAGCCAGAAGAGGACTGGCCACCCCTCAGAGCCTGGTTCCTCTCTACCCAGTACAACCATAGGAGGACTGGTCACCCCTCAGAGCCTGGTTCCTCTCCCCCCAGTACAGCCAGAAGAGGACTGGCCACCCCTCAGAGCCTGGTTCCTCTCTACCCAGTACAGCCAGAAGAGGACTGGCCACCCCTCAGAGCCTGGTTCCTCTCTACCCAGTACAGCCAGAAGAGGACTGGCCACCCCTCAGAGCCTGGTTCCTCTCTACCCAGTACAGCCAGAGGAGGACTGGTCACCCCTCAGAGCCTGGTTCCTCTCTACCCAGTACAGCCAGAAGAGGACTGGCCACCCCTCAGAGCCTGGTTCCTCTCTACCCAGTACAGCCAGAAGAGGACTGGCCACCCCTCAGAGCCTGGTTCCTCTCTACCCAGTACAGCCAGAAGAGGACTGGCCACCCCTCAGAGCCTGGTTCCTCTCTAGGTTTCTTCCTAGGTTCCTGTCTTTCTAGGGAGTCCTAGCCACTGTGCTTCTACATCTGTATTGTTTGCTCTTTGGGGTTTTAGGCTGGGTTTCTGAAAAAGCACTTTGTGACATCTGCTGATGTAAAAAAGGTCTCTATGGATACATTTGATTGATTGATTATTCATGTCAACACTTAAGATGTTTCAAGTTCCCTAAACAAGAGATAAGCCATTTTTACCAGCCCACTGAATACATTCCTCAGGCAGTAGAATCTATTTCAGAAGGAGAAACAGAGAGCAGTGCTGCAGTACACCAGAACTCCTCCTACACACACCATAACTCCTCCTACACACACCAAAACTCCTCCTACACACACCAAAACTCCTCCTACACACACCAAAACTCCTCCTACATACACCAAAACTCCTCCTACACACACCAAAACTCCTCCTACACACACCAAAACTCCTCCCACACACACCAAAACTCCTCCCACACACACACCAAAACGCCTCCCGCACACACCAAACTCCTCCTGCACACACCAAAACTCCTCCTGCACACACCAAAACTCCTCCTACACACACCAAAACTCCTCCTACACACACCAAAACTCCTCCTACACACACCAAAACTCCTCCTACACACACCAAAACTCCTCCTACACACAGCAAAACTCCTCCTACACACAGCAAAACTCCTCCTACACACAGCAAAACTCCTCCCACACACACCAAAACTCCTCCCACACACACCAAAACTCCTCCCACACACACCAAAACTCCTCCCACACACACCAAAACTCCTCCCACACACACCAAAACTCCTCCCACACACACACCAAAACGCCTCCCGCACACACCAAACTCCTCCTGCACACACCAAAACTCCTCCTACACACACCAAAACTCCTCCTACACACACCAAAACTCCTCCTACACACACCAAAACTCCTCCTACACACACCGGAACTCCTCCAACACACACCAGAACTCCTCCTACACACACCAGAACTCCTCCTACACACACCAGACTGGAATATGTTCTGTGATTCCTCCAATGGCATTGAGGAGTACTGTACACCACATTAGTCATTGGCTTCATCAGTAAGTGCATAGATGACGTCGTCCCCACAGTGACCGTACGTACATACCCCAAACAGAAGCCATGGATTACAGGCAACATCCACACTGAGTTAAAGGCCAGAGCTGCCACTTTCAAGGAGCGAGATGCCCTCTGACGAACCATCAAACAGGCAAAGCATCAATACAGGACAAAGATCGAATCGTTCTACACCGGCTCTGATGCTCGTCGGATGTGGCAGGGCTTGCAAACCATCAGACTACAAAGGGAAGCACAGCCGAGAGCTGCCCAGTGACACAAGCTAAACTACTTCTGTGCAAATGGCACAGAAACATGCATGAGAGCACCGCTGTTCCTGAAGACTGTGTGATCACGCTCTCCGCAGCCGATGTGAGTAAGACCTTTAAACAGGTCAACATTCACAAGGCCGCAGGGCCAGGACGATAACCAGGATGTGTACTGCAAGCATGCACTTACCAACTGGCAAGTGTCTTCACTGACATTTTCAACCTCTCCCTGTCCCAGTCTGTAATACCAACATGTTTTAAGCAGACCACCACAGTGCCTGCGCCCAAGAACACTAAGGTAACCTGCCTAAATGACTACAGACCCGTAGCACTCACGTCTGCAGCCATGAAGTGCTTTGAAAGGCTGGTCATGGCTCACATCAACACCATTATCCCAGAAACCCTAGACCCTAGACAATTTGCATACCACCCCAACAGATCCACAGATGATGCAATTTCTATTGTACTCCACACTGCCCTTTCCCACCTGGACAAAAGGAACACCTATGTGAGAATGCTATTCAATGACTACAGCTCAGCGTTCAACACCGTAGTGCCCTCAAAGCTCATCAATACGCTTAGGACACTGGGACTAAACACCTCCCTCTGCAACTGGATCCTGGACTTCCTGACGGGCCACCCCCAGGTGGTAAGGGTAGGTAACAACACATCTGCCACGCTGATCCTCAACACAGGGGCCCCTCAGGGGTGCGTGCTCAGTCCCCTCCTGTACTTCCTGTTCACTCATGAATGCACAGCCAGGCACGAGTCCAACACCATTATTACGTTTGCCGATGACACAACAATGGTAGGCCTGATCACCGATAACAACGACACAGCCTATAGGGAGGAGGTCAGATACCTGGCCGTGTGGTGCTAGGACAATAAATTAATTAATCAAATGCATTTATAAAGCCCATGTCACAAAGTGCTATACAGAAACCCAGCCTAAAACCCCCAAACAGCAAACAATGCAGATGTAGAAGCACGGTGGCTAGGAAAAACTCCTTAGAAAGGAAGGAACTTAGGAAGAAACCAGGGGAAACCAACTCCTCCCACACAGCACTACTCCTCCTATACAGCACTACTCCTCCTATACAGCACTACTCCTTCTACACAGCAAAACTCCTCCAACACACCAACAGTTCAACTGACTAGGTATCCCCCGTTCCCTTTCCAGAGAGAAACACTAGCTGTCATACTGGTGAGAAGCCATCTGCTTCATGTCCCCTGACTCTCCCACATACAGTGTTCAGCATCCATAGTGTCTTGCCTCTTTTCTTGTTAATTCTACATTCTTAGGTTTACATGTGGTGCCATTCAGGAAGATGCATTAAACTCTAATCTCTGTGGTCAGTTGAAGCTATGTATCCTATGCTCTAAACAGAGAAACGTGTGTGTGTGTCTGTGTGCATGTGATTGTGTGTGTGCGCCAGGGTAGCTCGGAGTGGGAGTCCATTAGTGTCACCTCTCTCCTGTGTCTCCCAGCTCATCATCACTAACCCTCTGTGTCATCACTCAAGTCAGTTCCCCTTCAATGCCCAACGGCTGCCTAACTGTCAAACACCAGGGGAGTGTCTGGCCTGTTGGTGATGGTAGTTTAACAGCTCCACCCACAACGCCACTCATACACGTAGGGCCGACCAGTGAGCTTGATTTCAAATCAAACTTTATTTGTCACCTGCGCCGAATACAGCATGTGTGGACCTTACCGTGAAATGCATACTTACTTGCCCTTATTCAACAGTGCAGTTCAAGAAAGCGTTTGATCAGATTCTGAGGTCGGACATATAAAGTTTGTATGTGAAAACTATTTCTAAGGTGCATGGTTTCAGTTTTTCCAAACTGACTTCACTCGTGCAAAAGAAGGAAGCTTGCCCTGCAAGTGTTAACACATGTGTAGATCAAATACACAGCTGGAACTCTGATGAAGGTGTTTACATGTCAAATACACAGCTAGAACTCTGATGAAGGTGTTTACATGTTAAATACACAGCTGGAACTCTGATGAAGGTGTTTACATGTCAAATACACAGCTAGAACTCTGATGAAGGTGTTTACATGTCAAATACACAGCTAGAACTCTGATGAAGGTGTTTACATGTCAAATACACAGCTGGAACTCTGATGAAGGTGTTTACATGTAAAATACACAGCTGGAACTCTGATGAAGGTGTTTACATGTCAAATACACAGCTAGAACTCTGATGAAGGTGTTTACATGTTAAATACACAGCTAGAACTCTGATGAAGGTGTTTACATGTCCTAATAATTCTAAAGGTTGCTCAGAAAACCAAGTGTCTTAATCGGCGTATGCTTACTTTGATTTTTACCTTACGCTGATTAAGATAATCAGAGTAAGTTGTTTAAATGTCTAATGCCATACTCAGCCTACTGTCATAATCAGTTTAATATCGATTTATTAGTGTGCATGTAAATCTACTCGTCAACAGGTTGGCTAACTGCTGTTCTTGGGCAAATAGCATTTGTCATGCACCTTTCCACTGAGTCTGATATCCTTCTGGTCTCATTATGGCTTATATTATTTACTTACTTACTTCACTAATTGCTTGCCATTGCCTGGTAGGGGGGGCCCTTACCCTCCTCCTGTTTCTATGTTTCTTAAATCCGTAAAATTATTATCCTGAAAATCACAGCTGGACGGACACTTTGCTCCCAAGCCATTGGTCTCATCTCAATATAAAACACTGGTCTCATCTCACTATAAAACACTGGTCTCATCTCACTATAAAACACTGGTCTCATCTCACTATAAAACACTGGTCTCATCTCACTATAAAACACTGGTCTCATCTCACTATAAAACACTGGTCTCATCTCATATCACTATAAAACACTGGTCTCATCTCATCTCAATATAAAACACTGCTCTCATCTCACTATAAAACACTGGTCTCATCTCATCTCAATATAAAACACTGCTCTCATCTCACTATAAAACACTGGTCTCATCTCATATCACTATAAAACACTGGTCTCATCTCATCTCAATATAAAACACTGGTCTCATCTCACTATAAAACACTGGTCTCATCTCATATCACTATAAAACACTGGTCTCATCTCAATATAAAACACTAGTCTCATCTCACTATAAAACACTGGTCTCATCTCATCTCAATATAAAACACTGGTCTCATCTCATCTCAATATAAAACACTGGTCTCATCTCACTATAAAACACTGGTCTCATCTCACTATAAAACACTGGTCTCATCTCATCTCAATATAAAACACTGGTCTCATCTCACTATAAAACACTAGTCTCATCTCACTATAAAACACTGGTCTCATCTCACTATAAAACACTGGTCTCATCTCATCTCAATATAAAACACTAGTCTCATCTCACTATAAAACACTAGTCTCATCTCACTATAAAACACTGGTCTCATCTCAATATAAAACACTGGTCTCATCTCATCTCAATATAAAACACTGGTCTCATCTCACTATAAAACACTGGTCTCATCTCATCTCAATATAAAACACTGGTCTCATCTCACTATAAAACACTAGTCTCATCTCACTATAAAACACTGGTCTCATCTCAATATAAAACACTGGTCTCATCTCATCTCAATATAAAACACTGGTCTCATCTCACTATAAAACACTAGTCTCATCTCACTATAAAACACTGGTCTCATCTCAATATAAAACACTGGTCTCATCTCATCTCAATATAAAACGCTGGTCTCATCTCATCTCAATATAAAACACTGGTCTCATCTTACTATAAAACACTAGTCTCATCTCACTATAAAACACTGGCTCATATCACTATAAAACACTGGTCTCATCTCACTATAAAATACTGGTCTAATCTCACTATAAAACACTGGTCTCATCACACTATAAAACACTGGTCTCATCTCACTATAAAACACTGGTCTCATCTCATCTCAATATAAAACACTAGTCTCATCTCACTATAAAACACTGGTCTCATCTCATCTCAATATAAAACACTGGTCTCATCTCACTATAAAACACTGGTCTCATCTCACTATAAAACACTGGTCTCATCTCAATATAAAACACTGGTCTCATCTCATCTCAATATAAAACACTGGTCTCATCTCACTATAAAACACTGGTCTCATCTCACTATAAAACACTGGTCTCATCTCAATATAAAACACTGGTCTCATCTCACTATAAAACACTGGTCTCATCTCACTATAAAACACTAGTCTCATCTCACTATAAAACACTGGTCTCATCTCAATATAAAACACTGGTCTCATCTCATCTCAATATAAAACACTGGTCTCATCTCACTTTAAAACACTGGTCTCATCTCAATATAAAACACTGGTCTCATCTCAATATAAAACACTGGTCTCATC
Source organism: Oncorhynchus mykiss (assembly GCF_057628025.1). Lineage (NCBI taxonomy): Eukaryota > Metazoa > Chordata > Actinopteri > Salmoniformes > Salmonidae > Oncorhynchus > Oncorhynchus mykiss. The sequence continues at coordinate 93,587,600 of NC_143023.1, forward strand.
TCATCTCAATATAAAACACTGGTCTCATCTCATCTCAATATAAAACACTGGTCTCATCTCACTATAAAACACTGGTCTCATCTCATATCACTATAAAACACTGGTCTCATCTCACTATAAAATACTGGTCTAATCTCACTATAAAACACTGGTCTCATCACACTATAAAACACTGGTCTCATCTCACTATAAAACACTGGTCTCATCTCACTATAAAACACTGGTCTCATCTCATCTCAATATAAAACACTGGTCTCATCTCAATATAAAACACTAGTCTCATCTCACTATAAAACACTGGTCTCATCTCATCTCAATATAAAACACTGGTCTCATCTCAATATAAAACACTAGTCTCATCTCACTATAAAACACTGGTCTCATCTCACTATAAAGCACTAGTCTCATCTCACTATAAAACAGGGGTCTCATCCCACTATAAAACACTGGTCTCATCTCACTATAAAACACTGGTCTCATCTCACTATAAAACAGTGGTCTCATCTCACTATAAAACACTGGTCTCATCTCACTATAAAACACTGGTCTCATCTCACTATAAAACAGTGGTCTCATCTCACTATAAAACACGGGTCTCATCTCATCTCAGTATAAAACACGGGTCTCATCTCACTATAAAACACTGGTCTCATCTCATCTTACTATAAAACACTGGTCTCATCTCACTATAAAACACTGGGTGAATGTGGACCAGATGCCCTCCTCTCGCCTCCCCCATGTCTCCCCCTGCCTTCCCCCGCCTCCCCCATGTCTCACCTGGTCTCCCCCATGTCTCACCTGGTCTCCCCTGGTCTCCCCCATGTCTCATCTGGTCTCCCCCATGTCTCCCCTGGTCTCCCCCCATGTCTCCCCTGGTCTCCCCCATGTCTCCCCTGGTCTCCACCATGCCTCCCCTGGTGTCCCTCGGTCTCACCTGGTCTCCCCCATGCATCCCCTGGTCTCCTCCATGTCTCACCTGGTCTCCCCCATGTCTCCCCTGGTCTCCCCTGGTCTCCACCATGCCTCCCCTGGTCTCCCCCATGCCTCCCCCGGTCTCCCCCATGTCACCCCCGGTCTCCCCCATGCCACCCCCGGTCTCCCCACGGTCACCCCCGGTCTCCCCCATGCCTCCCCTGGTCTCCCCCATGCCTCCCCTGGTCTCCCCCATGTCTCACCTGGTCTCCACCATGTCTCACCTGGTCTCCCCTGGTCTCCCCCATGCCTCCCCTGGTCTCCCCCATGTCTCCCCTGGTCTCCCCCATGCTTCCCCTGGTCTCCCCCATGTCTCCCCTGGTCTCCCACATGTCTCCCCTGGTCTCCCACAAGACTCCCCCATGCCTCCCCCTTGTTTCCCCCATGTCTCCCCCTTGTTTCCCCCATGTCTCCCCCTGCTTTCCACTAGTGAGAGCCATTTGGTTTCGTTCTAGTGTTACATTGGATCAGCAGGGAGTTGCCTACGTCCTTGCCAAGCGCTGCCTTGGTATAAATTAATCTAATTGCCTTCCACCCATCCCAGCCCTTGTCATGACCTGCAGTCACCTCTCCCCCCTCCCTCACCATCACCCGCAATCACCTCTCCCCCCCTCCCTCCCCCACTGCCACCCCCCCCCCTCTCCCACTGTTATCAGAAACAGTCAACTCTCCATCCCTCCCTCCCCCTGTCATCAGACACAGTCAACTCTCCATCCCTCCCTCCCCCTGTCATCAGACACAGTCAACTCTCCATCCCTCCCTCCCCCTGTCATCAAACACAGTCAACTCTCCATCCCTCCCTCCCCCTGTCATCAGACACAGTCAACTCTCCATCCCTCCCTCCCCCAGTCATCAGACACAGTCAACTCTCCATCCCTCCCTCCCCCTGTCATCAGACACAGTCAACTCTCCATCCCTCCCTCCCCCTGTCATCAGACACAGTCAACTCTCCATCCCTCCCTCCCCCTGTCATTAGACACAGTCAACTCTCCATCCCTCCCTCCCGCTATCATCACACAGTCAACTCTCCCTCCCTCCCCTTGTTATCAGACACAGTCAACTCTCCATCCCTCCCTCCCGCTGTCATCACACAGTCAACTCTCCATCCCTCCCCCCCCGTCACCTCTCCACCCCTCCCTCCCCCTGTCATCACCTCTCCACCCCTCCCTCCCCGTCATCACCTCTCCACCCTTCTCTCCTTGTCATCACCTCTCCACCCCTCCCTCCTCATCATCACCTCTCCACCCCTCTCTCCTCATCACCTCTCCACCCCTTCCTCCTCGTCATCACCTCTCCACCCCTCTCTCCTCGTCATCACCTCTCCACCCCTCTCTCCTCGTCATCACCTCTCCACCCCTCTCTCTCTCTCTCTCCCCAACCAGGCTAGATGATGTCACGTTGTGTACATCAGTGGGTGGCTTTACTGCAGCGTCTATCCACGGCGATGTGGCCTTGATACTATGGACTAGAGGTCGACCGATTATGATTTTTCAACGCCGATACCGATTATTGGAGGACCAAAAAAGCCGATAACGATTAAATAACGATAAATTAATTTTAAAAAATTATAATAATAGTTTTAAAAAATGTATTTGTAATAATGACAATTACAACAATACTGAATTAACACTTATTTTAACTTAATATAATACATCAATAAAATCAATTTAGCCTCAAGTAGATAATGAAACATGTTCAATTTGGTTTAAATAATGCAAAAACAAAGTGTTGGAGAAGAAAGTAAAAGTGCAATATGTGCTATGTAAGAAAGCTAACGTTTCAGTTCCTTGCTCAGAACATGAGAACATATGAAAGCTGGTGGTTCCTTTTAACATGAGTCTTCAATATTCCCAGGTAAGAAGTTTTAGGTTGTAGTTATTATAGGACTATTTCCCTCTATACCATTTGTATTTCCTTAACCTTTGACTATTGGATGTTCTTATAGGCACTTTAGTATTGCCAGTGTAACAGTATAGGTTCCGTCCCTCTCCTCACTTCTTCCTGGGCTCGAACCAGCAACACAACGACAACAGACACCACATCGAAGCAGCGTTACCCATGCAGAGCAAGGGAAAAAAACCACCCCTTAGCTCAGAGCGAGTGAAGTTTGAAGCGCTATTAGCGCGCGCTAACTAGCCAGCCATTTCACTTCGGTCACACCAGCCTCATCTCGGGAGTTGATAGGTTTGAAGTCATAAACAGCACAATGCTTGACGCACTACGAAGAGCTGCTGGCAAAACGCACGAAAGTGCTGTTTGAATGAATGTTTACGCACCTGCTTCTGCCTACCACCGCTCAGTCAGATACTTAGATACTTATATGCTTGTATGCTCAGTCAGATTATATGCAACACAGGACACGCTAGATCATATCTAGTAATATCATCAACCATGTGTAGTTAACTAGTGATTATGATTGATTGTTTTTTATAAGATAAGTTTAATGCTAGCTAGCAACTTACCTTGGCTTACTGCATTTGCGGAACAGGCAGGCTCCTCGTGGAGTGCAACGAGAGAGAGGCAGGTCGTTATTGCGTTGGACTAGTTAAGTGTAAGGTTGCAAGATTAGCTCACCCTGAGCTGACAAGGTGAAAATCTGTCTTTCTGCCCCTGAACGAGGCAGTTAACCCACCGTTCCTAGGCCGTCATTGAAAATAAGAATGTGTTCTTAACTGACTTGCCGAGTTAAATAAAGATTAAATAAAGGTGTAAAAATTATTATTTTTTTAATGTAAAAAAATCGTCAAAATCTGCGCCCAAAAATACCGATTTCCGATTGTTATGAAAACTTGAAATTGGCCCTAATTAATCGGCCATTCCGATTAATCGGTCGACCTCTACTCTGGACTAGGTTGCCATTTCAGATGCACACCTTGACACCTCGTCTCTCCACAAGAGGTGCTGTTCTGATCACGATGAGCTCTCAAGTGTGTCAGACTCTCTCTCCCCCTCTCTCTTCTCCCCTCTCTCTCACGCACTCACTCACGCATGCCCGCCCGCACGCACAGCTTCTACCCACAAGCCATAAGACTGCTGAACAATTAATCAAATGGCCACCTGGACTATTTACATTGACCCCTCCATTTGTTTTTTACACTGCTGCTACTCGCTGTTCATTATCTATGCATAGTGACTTTACCCCTACCTACCTAGGTACAAATTACCTCGACAAATCTGTACCCCCGCACATTGACTCGTTACCGGTACCCCCTGTATATAGCCTTGTTATTGTTATTTTATTATGTTACTTTTAATTAAATGTTTTACTTTATTTAATAAATATTTTCCTAACTCCATATCTTGAACTGCATTGTTGATTAAGGGCTTGTAAGTAAGCATTTCACAGTAAAGTCTACACCTGTTGTGTCTCTCCGGACCCATAGACATAGTCAGCTGGGTACATCCTTGTGAAGTCAAGATACTTCCTAAGTGCAGACAAATGAGTATTGCTCTAGTGTTTGTGACAAGCTCCTCGCTATGTTCATCAACAAAATGTTCTCAAGAAACTTTGAGAGGCACCTGAATGATTAATCAGTTAGTGTGTCGTGTCTGGAATCACTTAATTCATCCGCAGGACGCGCTCTTCAAAACACCAGCACCAGGTGTTTCTAATCAAGATATGTTTGTTTGTCTTGTGTTTTTGTATGCATTACAATTACCAGGTGTGCTACGGTTTCAGGAGTCAATTTGCCATTGAGGGGAGACACTGTAACAGTTCATTTAACACACCAGCAGGCCTTGCCCCCATCAACACTCAGGTCGGGTAAACATGTCACACAACACAAGCACACACACACACACACACTGAAGCTACATGTACCTAGAGATTAAATAGAAGAGATGAGAGAGAGGGAGTGAGAGAAAGAGGGAGTGAGAGAGAGAGGTAGAGTGAGTGAGTGAGTGAGTGAGAGAGAAAGTTAGAAAGAGAGAGAGAGTTAGTTAGAGAAAGAGAGTTAGAGAAAGAGAGAGCGGTAGAGAGAGAGAAAGGGAGTGAGAGAAAGAGAGAATAGAGAGTTAGAGAAAGAGTGAGTGAGTGAGAGAAGGAGTGAGTGAGTGAGTGAGTGAGTGAGTGAGTGAGTGAGTGAGTGAGTGAAAGAGGGAGTGAGAGAAAGAGAGAAGAGATTTAGTTTGAGAGAGAGTTAGTTAGAGAAAGAGAGTAAGAGAGAGTTAGAGAAAGAGAGATAGAGAGAGAGCGGTGCGAGTGGGAGGAAAAATTATTTAACTCATTATGAAGAGCCCCCTCATGGGTGAGAAGATGGGGGGGTGGGTCAGTGTGGGGTGAGAAGATGAGGGGTGGATGGGGTGGTCCAGGGATTTGATACATGCTTGAAAAGGTCATTGCAGCTCTAAGAAAGAGACGGAAAAAGAAAAGGTCAATTCATCCACTCCCTCTTAAATTGTCCTCTCCTCCCGTGCCTCTCCTTGCCACTCTTCCTGAATGGGATTCAGTAGAGGGTCTGATAAAGCCCATTGACTTGATATCTCCTCGTAAATCTGTCAGGACCAACGTCAGCGGGGAGAGGGGGCATCCTTTCCAAGTTGCAGGGCAAAATAAGACAGCCATGTTATTTAGAGTTACAATGCCTTGCGAAAGTATTCGGCCCCCTTGAACTTTGCGACCTTTTGCCACATTTCAAGCTTCAAACATAAAGATATAAAACTGTATTTTTTTGTGAAGAATCAACAACAAGTGGGACACAATCATGAAGTGGAACGACATTTATTGGATATTTCAAACTTTTTAACAAATAAAAAACTGAAAAATTGGGCGTGCAAAATTATTCAGCCCCTTTACTTTCAGTGCAGCAAACTCTCTCCAGAAATTCAGTGAGGATCTCTGAATGATCCAATGTTGACCTAAATGACTAATGATGATAAATACCATCCACCTGTGTGTAATCAAGTCTCCGTATAAATGCACCTGCACTGTGATAGTCTCAGAGGTCCGTTAAAAGCGCAGAGAGCATCATGAAGAACAAGGGACACACCAGGCAGGTCCGAGATACTGTTGTGAAGAAGTTTAAAGCCGGATTTGGATACAAAAAGATTTCCAAAGCTTTAAACATCCCAAGGAGCACTGTGCAAGCGATAATATTGAAATGGAAGGAGTATCAGACCACTGCAAATCTACCAAGACCTGGCCGTCCCTCTAAACTTTCAGCTCATACAAGGAGAAGACTGATCAGAGATGCAGCCAAGAGGCCCATGATCACTCTGGATGAACTGCAGAGATCTACAGCTGAGGTGGGAGACTCTGTCCATAGGACAACAATCGTATATTGCACGTACATTGCACAAATCTGGCCTTTATGGAAGAGTGGCAAGAAGAAAGCCATTTCTTAAAGATATCCATAAAAAGTGTCGTTTAAAGTTTGCCACAAGCCACCTGGGAGACACACCAAACATGTGGAAGAAGGTGCTCTGGTCAGATGAAACCAAAATTGAACTTTTTGTCAACAATGCAAAACATTATGTTTGGCGTAAAAGCAACACAGCTGAACACACCATCCCCACTGTCAAACATGGTGGTGGCAGCATCATGGTTTGGGCCTGCTTTTCTTCAGCAGGGACAGGGAAGATGGTTAAAAATTGATGGTAAGATGGATGGAGCCAAAAACAGGACCATTCTGGAAGAAAACCTGATGGAGTCTGCAAAAGACCTGAGACTGGGACGAAGATTTGTCTTCCAACAAGACAATGATCCAAAACATAAAGCAAAATCTACATTGGAATGGTTCAAAAATAAACATATCCAGGTGGTAGAATGGCCAAGTCAAAGTCCAGACCTGAATCCAATTGAGAATCTGTGGAAAGAACTGAAAACTGCTGTTCACAAATGCTCTCCATCCAACCTCACTGAGCTCGAGCTGTTTTGCAAGGAGGAATGGGAAAAAATTTCAGTCTCTCGATGTGCAAAACTGATAGAGACATACCCCAAGCGACTTACAGCTGTAATCGCATCAAAAGGTGGCGCTACAAAGTATTAACTTAAGGGGGCTGAATAATTTTGCACGCCCAATTTTTCAGTTTTTGATTTGTTAAAAAAGTTTGAAATATCCAATAAATGTCGTTCCACTTCATGATTGTGTCCCACTTGTTGTTTATTCTTCACAAAAAAATACAGTTATATATCTTTATGTTTGAAGCCTGAACTGTGGCAAAAGGTCGCAAAGTTCAAGGGGGCCGAATACTTTCGCAAGGCACTGTATATTACCAGCAAACCCATGAGCTGTGTGCGCTATTAACAACTAATATACATATAACGTCTGTTTTCCAATGTCAGTGATGAAAGGTGTCATTCTGAGCCTGTTTCAAGGCCAAATAACACAGCCGTGCTGTCTAGAGTTAACCAATACACTGAGGGTTCTTGGCTGGATGTACTTTGGGTTGTCGACCATACTTGATACACACAGGAAAGGGTTTGACCATGAAAAACCCAGCAGCATTATAGTTCTTGGGCGGTACGTCATATACACCCGTATACCGGGATATTTCTGAATAGCCACGGGATGTTATTTTAATACCGTTTACTGTCAATACTGTCCATTACTTTTAAGTTGTTCATGTATTATGTTTATATTTGTATCTACTTTTTAAGTAAATACCAGCAGTCAACTCATTTACGTTAGGAGATAAAACAGAGTGCATTCCTCATTCCACCAGTCACATTATTTTACATATGAAGCTTTCCATAGTTCCCCAGTGTAACATGTACGCTGGGAGCCGGGAAGCAAGTTCAGGAAGTCTATTAAATGAATAAATAAATGAACAAAAGAAGAAACACGGGCGGCGTACAGAACACTGGAACAGAGTCGATAACGCCTGGGGAAAGACCCAACGGGAGTGACAGATATATGGGAGGTAATCAGGAAGGTGATGGAAGTCCAGGTGAGTCTCGTGAGGCGCTGATGCACGTAACAATGGTGACAGGCGTGAGTAATAATGAGCAGCCAGACGACCTCGAGCGCCGGAGAGGGAGTATACGTGACACCCAGAACAGTCGAGCCAGTCACGTGTTTGTTTGTAAATAGCACAACAGGAGAAAGCTGGAGCAGGTGAGTCCAGCTGTGTGTTGACTGGGGTCACGTTTTATGTTGAAAGTCAAAGCCCATTTGTGAATTGTCATTGAGCGGAGAAGTGCAACTGAAGATTAAAATGAGTCTGATGCAGAAACTACAATAACAAGCATTTTAGGTCTTTGTTTACAAAACGCAGCAGGGATATTTCTTATCCGTTTTATCTTTATTCCAGCGTGAAAAACACTGAATTCTGCGTTTTCGCGACCCCTATGTTTATCCTTGCTAGTTATTTATCTAAGTAAGTGGCTGAATGAATAAGTTGACCTGTTGCCCTAGCGACTCCAGACTCCACACAGACACAGCGTGTACACATGCTGCTCCAGAGCCAGTACTGTTGTTCTTTCTTCAGACAAGCATGCATCAAAACTTTGTTAATTTGCACAATGTCTCTCATTCACATTTGCTCCTCCAAACTCACCAAAAACGATATTCGGTAGCTCCTACCTATATCTGTCTAACTTTATGAGCTAGATTGCCTGTCTTAGCAATGTTTTATTTTCGTTTGAGCTCGTTAGCACATTTAGCTAGCAGCCTGCATGGAAATTCGCTATTACTTGTGCTAATTTTGTTAGCATTGTGGCAAAAGAAACCTAATGGGATTTTTTTCATTTTTGGGCGCCCCTTTGTGTACTAAACCGGTAAGACCGTAAATCCCGAGATGAGAGAAGGACGGTATGATGATATGAACATCTGTATACCGCCCAACCCTGGCACATACTACCACACCCCGTTCAAAGGCACTTAAATATTTTAACTTGCCCATTCACATAACACAAATAAACAATTGTCTCAAGGCTTAAAAATCCTTCTTTAACCGGGTCTCCTTCCCTTTAAACTGGTCTCCTTCCCTTTAACCGGGTCTCCTTCCCTTTAACCGGGTCTCCTTCCCTTTAACCGGGTCTCCTTCCATTTAACCGGGTCTCCTTCCCTTTAACCGGGTCTCCTTCCCTTTAACCGGGTCTCCTTCCCTTTAACCGGGTCTCCTTCCATTTAACCGGGTCTCCTTCCCTTTAACCGGGTCTCCTTCCCTTTAACCGGGTCTCCTTCCCTTTAACCTGGTCTCCTTCCCTTTAACCGGGTCTCCTTCCCTTTAACCGGGTCTCCTTCCCTTTAACCGGTCTCCTTCCCTTTAACCGGGTCTCCTTCCCTTTAACCGGTCTCCTTCCCTTTAACCGGGTCTCCTTCCCTTTAACCGGGTCTCCTTCCCTTTAACCGGGTCTCCTTCCCTTTAACCGGGTCTCCTTCCCTTTAACCGGGTCTCCTTCCCTCTAACCTGGTCTCCTTCCATTTAGCCTGGTCTCCTTCCATTTAACCTGGTCTCCTTCCCTTTAACCTGGTCTCCTTCCCTTTAACCTGGTCTCCTTCCCTTTAACCTGGTCTCCTTCCCTTTAACCGGTCTCCTTCCCTTTAACCTGGTCTCCTTCCCTTTAACCTGGTCTCCTTCCCTTTAACCTGTCTCCTTCCCTTTAACCGGGTCTCCTTCCCTTTAACCGGGTCTCCTTCCCTTTAACCGGGTCTCCTTCCCTTTAACCGGGTCTCCTTCCCTTTAACCGGGTCTCCTTCCCTTTAACCGGGTCTCCTTCACTTTAACCTGTCTCCTTCCCTTTAACCAGGTCTCCTTCCCTTTAACCGGGTCTCCTTCCCTTTAACCGGGTCTCCTTCCCTTTAACCGGGTCTCCTTCCCTTTAACCGGGTCTCCTTCCCTTTAACCGGGTCTCCTTCCCTTTAACCGGGTCTCCTTCCCTTTAACCGGGTCTCCTTCCCTTTAACCGGGTCTCCTTCCCTTTAACCTCTCTTCCCCTTTACTGATTGAAGTGGATTTAACAAATGACATCAATAAGCAATCATAGTTTTCACCTGGATTCACCTGGTCAGTCTATGTCAGGCTTCTCCAGCTGGTGGCCCGCGTGGGTTTATTTTCACCCCACAATGTTTTCTGAGCCAAATTATAATTTTTTAAATAATAAATTGTTACATTTTAAGTGCTGGACATAATCGACTGTAAAAATACTAGGAAATCAGCTCCAATTTGTCCCCAAGTATTCCCACGCATAATAGAGAGACGTGATCGTATACAAATGTAAACAAGGTTTATAATATTATATCTGCTTGGGCTTCTTTAGGTCAATTTGCAGTCTACATTTTGGCCGCCCGACCATCTGCTCAAGAAAAAAATCGACCCATGGCTGAATCTAGTTGATGATCCCTGGTATATGTCATGGAAATAGCATGTGTCCCTAATGTTTTGGACACTCAGTGTATATTACCAATGTAATAACACAACCATGTTATCCAGAGTTACCGTTCTGATTCAATGTCACATGCTTGTCACAGACAACAAACACGTGCTGTTTCTGATACTACTGTATCTGCTATAGTATTACAGTATCAAAGTAATATCATCAGACTAATGGCTCGGTCACGGCGTTCAGTGAACATGCACTGATATTTTAAGAATCTACTGCATGAAATATGTATAAAATACTTTATATAGAATATGTAGTATGAACTGTGTATTTGTGTATTCAGTGTAAGCCATTGTGCAGCATGGCTTACACAGCACGAGAGAGAGAGAGAGAGAGACAAAGAGAAACAGAGAGAGACAAAGAGAAACAGAGAGAGAAAGAGAGAGACAGAAAGAGACAGAGAGAGAGATGGAGCGAGAGACAGAGAGAGAGAGAGAGAGAGACAGAGAGAGAGAGACAGAGAGACAGAGAGAGAGAGACAGAGAGAGAGAGACAGAGAGAGAGAGAGACAGAGAGAGAGAGACAGAGAGAGAGAGAGACAGACAGACAGACAGAGAGAGAGAGACAGAGAGAGAGAGACAGAGCGAGAAAGACAGAGGGAGAGACAGAGGGAGAGACAGAGAGAGAGAGACAGAGAGAGAGAGACAGAGAGAGAGAGACAGAGAGAGAGAGACAGACAGACAGACAGAGGGAGAGAGAGAGACAGAGGGAGAGAGAAAGACAGAGGGAGAAAGACAGAGGGAGAAAGACAGAGGGAGAAAGACAGAGGGAGAGAGACAGAGAGAGCGAGACAGAGAGAGAGAGACAGAGAGAGAGAGAGAGAGAGACAGAGAGACAGAGAGAGAAAGACAGAGAGAGAGAGACAGAGAGAGAGAGACAGAGAGAGAAAGACAGAGGGAGAGAGAGAGAGATCAATTTGTGTTACAATCAAACATGGTGGTGGACCTGGATGATGACGGATCTGGATTCTGATTAAAACCTTGAGGATGGAGTACAGTTGAAGCGTGGACTCGTTGGGGGTTGGCGATGGGGGTAGACGGGGGTTGAAATATGGCCCTGGGTTATTCCCAGGGAAATGGGAGGACAGCAGAATGAGAGTCAGATTATATTTCAGCGTAATCTCTGGCAGGTGGACACAAGATCAATCAAGCTTCACATTCCTCCACCCTTTGTTGTCTCCTGTCAATTTTAACGGTTGAGGGACATCATTCAAAAAAATGTAATGGGACATCAAGATGGATGAGAACATTTGTAGCTAGCAGTCTGGAGATGGAGAGGGAGGGAGGGGTAGAGAGAGAGAGAGGGAGGGAGGGGTAGAGAGAGAGAGGGAGGGAGGGGTAGAGAGAGAGAGGGAGGGAGGAGTAGAGAGAGTGAGAGGGAGGGGTAGAGATAGAGAGAGAGATGGGTAGGGTAGCGAGAGGGAGGGGTAGAGAGAGGGAGAGGGAGAGAGGGGTAGAGAGAGGGAGAGGGAGGGAGGGGTAGAGAGAGGGAGAGGGAAGGGTAGAGAGAGGGAGAGGGAAGGGTAGAGAGAGGGAGAGGGAGGGGTAGGGATAGAGGGAGAGGGAGGGGTAGAGATAGAGGGAGGGGTAGAGAGAGGGAGAGAGAGGGGTAGAGCTATAGAGAGGCAGGGGTAGAGATAGAGAGGGAGGGGTAGAGAGAGAGGTAGAGATAGAGAGAGGTAGAGGGAGGGGTACAGATAGAGAGAGGTAGAGGGAGGGGTAGAGATAGAGGGGTAGAAATAGAGGGGTATAGATAGAGAGAGGGGGGTAGAGATAGAGGGACGGGTAGAGATAGAGAGAGGGGGTAGAGATAGAGGGAGGGGGGTAGAGATAGAGGGAGGGGTAGCGGGAGGGGGGTAGAGATAGAGAGAGGTAGAGGGAGGGAGGGGTAGAGAGAGAGAGGGAGGGGTAGAGAGAGAGAGAGGGAGGAGTAGAGATAGAGAGAGAGAATGAGGGGTAGATATAGAGAGAGAGGGAAGGGTAGAGCTAGAGAGGGGGAGGGGTAGAGCTAGAGAGGGGGAGGGGTAGAGATAGGGAGGGGTAGAGAGAGGTAGAGGGAGAGATAGAGAGAGGGGTAGAGATAGAGAGAGGGGGTAGAGATAGAGAGGGGGGTAGAGATAGAGAGGGGGGTAGAGAAAGAGAGGGAGGGGAAGAGATAAAGAGAGGGGTAGAGATAGAGAGAGGGGGGTAGAGATAGAGAGGAGGGGTAGAGATAGAGAGGGGGGTAGAGATAGAGAGAGGGGGTAGAGATAGAGAGAGAGGGGTAGAGAAAGAGAGAGGGAGGGGAAGAGATAGAGAGAGGGGTAGAGATAGAGGGGTAGAGATAGAGAGAGGGGGTAGAGAGAGAAGGGGAGGGGGTAGAGATAGAGAGAGAGGGAGGGTAGAGATAGAGGGAGAGGGAGGGGTAGTGATAGAGAGAGAGGGAGAGGTAGAGATAGAGAGAGAGGGAGAGGTAGAGATAGAGAGAGGTAGAGGGAGGGGTAGAGATAGAGAGAGGTAGAGGGAGGGGTAGAGATAGAGAGAGGTAGAGGGAGAGATAGAGAGAGGGAGGGTAGAGATAGAGGGAGAGGGAGGGGTAGAGATAGAGAGAGGAGGGAGAGTAGATAGAGAGAGAGGGAGAGGTAGAGATAGAGGGAGAGGTAGAGATTGAGAGAGAGGGAGAGGTAGAGATAGATAGAGAGAGGGGGTAGAGAAAGAGAGAGGGAGGGGGTAGAGATAGAGAGAGGGGTAGAGATAGAGAGAGGGGGGTAGAGATAGAGGTGGGGTGTGGGGAGGGGTAGAGATAGAGGGAGGAGGTAGAGATAGAGAGAGGGGGAGGGAGGGGTGTAGATAGAGAGAGGGGTAGAGATAGAGGGGTAGAGATAGAGGGAGGGGGGGTAGAGATAGAGGGAGGGGTAGAGATAGAGAGAGGGAGGGGTGTAGAGATAGAGAGAGGGGGAGGGAGTGGTAGTGATAGAGGGGGAGGGAGGGGTAGAGATAGAGAGGGAGGGAGGGGTAGAGATAGAGGGGTAGATAGAGGTGTAATGTTTACTGTTTATTTTTGTTGTTTTTCACTTTATATATTCACTTTGTATGTTGTCTACCTCACTTGCTTTGGCAATGTTAACACATGTTTCCCTTTCCAATAAAGCCCTTGAATTGAATTGAATTGAATTGAGAGGTAGAGGGAGGGGTATAGATAGAGAGGGGGTAGAGATAGAGAGAGGTAGAGGGAGGGGTAGAGAGAAAGAGGTAGAGGGAGGGGTAGAGATAGAGAGAGGGAGGGGTAGAGATAGAGGGAGGGAGGGGTAGAGATAGAGAGAGGGAGGGGTAGAGATAGAGAGAGGGAGGGGTAGAAATAGAGAGAGGGAGGGGTAGAGATAGAGAGAGGGAGGGGTAGAGACAGAGAGGGAGGGGTATAGATAGAGAGAGGGGTAGAGATAGAGAGAGGGGTAGAGATAGAGAGAGGGGGTAGAGATAGAGGGAGGGGTAGAGGGAGGGGTAGAGATAGAGAGAGGGGTAGAGATAGAGAGGGGTAGAGATAGAGGGGTAGAGATAGAGAGAGGGGGGTAGAGATAGAGGGAGGGGTAGAGATAGAGAGAGAGGGAGGGTAGAGATAGAGGGAGAGGGAGGGGTAGAGATAGAGAGAGAGGGAGAGGTAGAGATAGAGAGGAGGGAGAGGTAGAGATAGAGAGAGGTAGAGGGAGGGGTAGAGATAGAGAGAGGTAGAGGGAGGGGTAGAGATAGAGAGAGAGGGAGGGGTAGAGATAGAGAGAGAGGGAGGGGTAGAGATAGATAGAGAGAGGGGGTAGAGAAGAGAGAGGGAGGGGTAGAGATAGAGAGAGAGGGAGAGGTAGAGATAGAGAGAGGTAGAGGGAGGGGTAGAGATAGAGAGAGGTAGAGGGAGGGGTAGAGATAGAGAGAGGTAGAGGGAGAGATAGAGAGAGGGAGGGAGGGGTAGAGATAGAGAGAGGGAGGGGTAGAGATAGAGAGAGAGAGGGAGGGAGAGTATAGATAGAGAGAGGGGGTAGAGGAAAGAGAGAGGGAGGGGTAGAGATAGAGAGAGGGGTAGAGATAGAGAGAGGGGGGTAGAGATAGAGGGAGGGGTAGAGGGAGGGGTAGAGATAGAGAGAGGGAGGGGTAGAGATAGAGAGAGGGAGGGGTAGAGTTAGAGAGAGAGGGAGGGGTAGAGGTAGAGATAGAGAGAGGGGGAGGGAGGGGTAGAGATAGAGAGAGGGGTAGAGATAGAGGGGTAGAGATAGAGAGAGGGGGGTAGAGATAGAGGGAGGGGTAGAGGGAGGGGTAGAGATAAGGGGAGGGGTAGAGATAGAGAGAGGGGGAGGGAAGGGTAGAGATAGAGAGAGATGGAGAGGTAGAGATAGAGAGAGAGAGAGAGGTAGAGGTAGAGGGATAGAGGAGGTAGAGATTGAGAGAGAGGGAGAGGTAGAGATAGATAGAGAGAGGGGGTAGAGAAAGAGAGAGGGAGGGGTAGAGATAGAGAGAGGGGGTAGAGATAGAGAGAGGGGGTAGAGATAGAGGGAGGGGTAGAGGGAGGGGTAGAGATAGAGGGAGAGGTGAGTTAGAGAGAGGGGGAGGGAGGGGTAGAGATAGAGAGAGGGGGGTAAGAGATAGAGGGGTAGAGATAGAGAGAGGGGGGTAGAGATAGAGGGAGGGGTAGAGATAGAGAGAGGGAGGGGTAGAGATAGAGAGAGGGGGAGGGAGTGGTAGAGATAGAGGGGGAGGGAGGGGTAGAGATAGAGAGAGAGGGAGGGGTTAGAGATAGAGGGGTAGATAGAGGTGTAATGTTTACTGTTAATTTTTGTGTTTTTCACTTTATATATCACTTTGTATGTTGTCTACCTCACTTACTTTGGCAATGTTAACACATGTTTCCCTTTCCAATAAAGCCCTTGAATTGAATTGAATTGAATTGAGAGGTAGAGGGAGGGGTATAGATAGAGAGAGGGGTAGAGATAGAGAGAGGTAGAGGGAGGGGTAGAGAGAAAGAGGTAGAGGGAGGGGTAGAGATAGAGAGAGGGAGGGGTAGAGATAGAGGGAGGGAGGGGGTAGAGATAGAGAGAGGGAGGGG
The DNA here is from genome assembly GCF_057628025.1 of Oncorhynchus mykiss. Lineage (NCBI taxonomy): Eukaryota > Metazoa > Chordata > Actinopteri > Salmoniformes > Salmonidae > Oncorhynchus > Oncorhynchus mykiss. The sequence goes on from NC_143023.1 coordinate 93,602,964, forward strand.
TAGAGATAGAGAGAGGGAGGGGTAGAAATAGAGAGAGGGAGGGGTAGAGATAGAGAGAGGGAGGGGTAGAGACAGAGAGGGAGGGGTATAGATAGAGAGAGGGGTAGAGATAGAGAGAGGGGTAGAGATAGAGAGAGGGGGGTAGAGATAGAGGGAGAGATAGAGGGAGGGGTAGAGGGAGGGGTAGAGATAGAGAGAGGGGTAGAGATAGAGAGAGGGGTAGAGATAGAGGGGTAGAGATAGAGAGAGGGGGGTAGAGATAGAGGGAGGGGTAGAGATAGAGAGAGGGAGGGGTAGAGATAGAGAGAGGGGGAGGGGAGTGGTAGAGATAGAGGGGGAGGGAGGGGTAGAGATAGAGAGAGAGGGAGGGGTTAGAGATAGAGGGGTAGATAGAGGTGTAATGTTTACTGTTAATTTTTGTTGTTTTTCACTTTATATATTCACTTTGTATGTTGTCTACCTCACTTGCTTTGGCAATGTTAACACATGTTTCCCATTCCAATAAAGCCCTTGAATTGAATTGAATTGAATTGAGAGGTAGAGGGAGGGGTATAGATAGAGAGAGGGGTAGAGATAGAGAGAGGTAGAGGGAGGGGTAGAGAGAAAGAGGTAGAGGGAGGGGTAGAGATAGAGAGAGGGAGGGGTAGAGATAGAGGGAGGGAGGGGTAGAGATAGAGAGAGGGAGGGGTAGAGATAGAGAGAGGGGTAGAGGGAGGGGTAGAGATAGAGAGAGGGAGGGGTAGAGATAGAGAGAGGGAGGGGTAGAGATAGAGAGAGGGGGAGGGAGGGGTAGAGATAGAGAGAGATGGAGAGGTAGAGATAGAGAGAGATGGAGAGGTAGAGATAGAGGGAGAGGTAGAGATTGAGAGAGAGGGAGAGGTAGAGATAGATAGAGAAAGGGGGTAGAGAAAGAGAGAGGGGAGGGGTAGAGATAGAGAGAGGGGTAGAGATAGAGAGAGGGGGTAGAGATAGAGGGAGGGGTAGAGGGAGGGGTAGAGATAGAGGGAGAGGTAGAGATAGAGAGAGGCAAGCAAGGGAGGGGTAGAGATAGAGGGGTAGAGGTAGAGATAGAGAGAGGGAGGGGTAGAGGTAGAGAGAGAGAGAGGGGGGAGGGAGGGGTAGAGATAGAGAGAGGGGTAGAGATAGAGGGGTAGAGATAGAGAGAGGGGGGTAGAGATAGAGGGAGGGGTAGAGGGAGGGGTAGAGATAGAGAGAGGGAGGGGTAGAGATAGAGAGAGGGGGGAGGGGGTAGAGATAGAGAGAGGGGGAGGGAGGGGTAGAGATAGAGAGAGGGGAGGGAGGGGTAGAGATAGAGAGACAGGGAGAGGTAGAGATAGATAGAGAGAGGGGGTAGAGAAAGAGAGAGGGAGGGGTAGAGATAGAGAGAGGGGTAGAGATAGAGAGAGGGGGTAGAGATAGAGGGAGGGGTAGAGGGAGGGGTAGAGATAGAGGGAGAGGTAGAGATAGAGAGAGGGGGAGGGAGGGGTAGAGAGAGAGAGGGGTAGAGATAGAGGGGTAGAGATAGAGAGAGGGGGGTAGAGATAGAGGGAGGGGTAGAGATAGAGAGAGGGTGGGGTAGAGATAGAGAGAGGGGGAGGGAGTGGTAGAGATAGAGGGGGAGGGAGGGGTAGAGATAGAGAGGGAGGGGGTTAGAGATAGAGGGGTAGATCGAGGTGTAATGTTTACTGTTAATTTTTGTTGTTTTTCACTTTATATATTCACTTTGTATGTTGTCTACCTCACTTGCTTTGGCAATGTTAACACATGTTTCCCATTCCAATAAAGCCCTTGAATTGAATTGAATTGAATTGAGAGGTAGAGGGAGGGGTATAGATAGAGAGAGGGGTAGAGATAGAGAGAGGTAGAGGGAGGGGTAGAGAGAAAGAGGTAGAGGGAGGGGTAGAGATAGAGAGAGGGAGGGGTAGAGATAGAGGGAGGGAGGGGTAGAGATAGAGAGAGGGAGGGGTAGAGATAGAGAGAGGGAGGGGTAGAAATAGAGAGAGGGAGGGGTAGAGATAGAGAGAGGGAGGGGTAGAGACAGAGAGGGAGGGGTATAGATAGAGAGAGGGGTAGAGATAGAGAGAGGGGTAGAGATAGAGAGAGGGGGTAGAGATAGAGGGAGGGGTAGAGGGAGGGGTAGAGATAGAGAGAGGGGTAGAGATAGAGAGAGGGGTAGAGATAGAGGGGTAGAGATAGAGAGAGGGGGGTAGAGATAGAGGGAGGTGTAGAGATAGAGAGAGGGGGAGGGAGGGGTAGAGATAGAGAGAGGGGAGGGAGAGGTAGAGATAGAGAGAGAGGTAGAGATAGAGAGAGAGGGAGAGGTAGAGCTAGAGAGAGGTAGAGGGAGGGGTAGAGATAGAGAGAGGGGTAGAGATAGAGAGAGGTAGAGGGAGGGGTAGAGAGAGAGGTAGAGGGAGGGGTAGAGATAGAGAGAGAGGGAGGGGTAGAGATAGAGAGAGGTAGAGGGAGGGGTAGAGATAGAGAGAGGTAGAGGGAGGGGTAGAGATAGAGAGAGGGGGAGGGAGGGGTAGAGATAGAGAGAGGGGGGTAGAGATAGAGGGAGGGGTAGAGATAGAGAGAGGGGGAGGGAGGGGTAGAGATAGAGAGAGGGGGTAGAGATAGAGGGAGGGGTAGAGGGAGGGGTAGAGATAGAGAGAGAGGGAGGGGTAGAGATAGTTGATAGAGGGGGTAGAGAAAGAGAGAGGTAGAGGGAGGGGTAGAGATAGAGAGAGGGGGGTAGAGATAGAGGGAGGGGTAGAGGGAGGGGTAGAGATAGAGGGAGAGGGGTAGAGGTAGAGATAGAGAGAGGGAGGGGTAGAGGTAGAGATAGAGAGAGGGGGAGGGAGGGGTAGAGATAGAGAGAGGGGTAGAGATAGAGGGGTAGAGATAGAGAGAGGGGTAGAGATAGAGGGAGGGGTAGAGGGAGGGGTAGAGATAGAGAGAGGGAGGGGTAGAGATAGAGAGAGGGGGAGGGAGGGGTAGAGATAGAGAGAGGGGGAGGGAGGGGTAGAGATAGAGAGAGAGGGAGAGGTAGAGATAGAGGGAGAGGTAGAGATTGAGAGAGAGGGAGAGGTAGAGATAGATAGAGAGAGGGGGTAGAGAAAGAGAGAGGGAGGGGTAGAGATAGAGAGAGGGGTAGAGATAGAGAGAGGGGGTAGAGATAGAGGGAGGGGTAGAGGGAGGGGTAGAGATAGAGGGAGAGGTAGAGATAGAGAGAGGGGGAGGGAGGGGTAGAGATAGAGAGAGGGGTAGAGATAGAGGGGTAGAGATAGAGAGAGGGGGGTAGAGATAGAGGGAGGGGTAGAGGGAGGGGTAGAGATAGAGAGAGGGAGGGGTAGAGATAGAGAGAGGGAGGGGTAGAGATAGAGAGAGGGGGAGGGAGTGGTAGAGATAGAGAGAGGGGGAGGGGGAGGGAGGGGTTAGAGATAGAGAGAGAGGGAGAGGTAGAGATAGAGAGAGAGGGAGGGGTTAGAGATAGAGGGGTAGATAGAGGTGTAATGTTTACTGTTAATTTTAGTTGTTTTTCACTTTATATATTCACTTTGTATGTTGTCTACCTCACTTGCTTTGGCAATGTTAACACATGTTTCCCATTCCAATAAAGCCCTTGAATTGAATTGAATTGAATTGAGAGGTAGAGGGAGGGGTAGACATAGAGAGAGAGAGGGGTAGAGATAGAGAGAGGGGTAGAGATAGAGGGGTAGAGATAGAGAGAGGGGGGTAGAGATAGAGGGAGGTGTAGAGATAGAGAGAGGGGGAGGGAGGGGTAGAGATAGAGAGAGGGGGAGGGAGGGGTAGAGATAGAGAGAGGGGGAGGGAGGGGTAGAGATAGAGAGATGGGGAGGGAGGGGTAGAGATAGAGAGAGGGAGAGGTAGAGATAGAGAGAGAGGGAGGGGTAGAGATAGAGAGAGGTAGAGGGAGGGGTAGAGATAGAGAGAGGTAGAGGGAGGAGTAGAGATAGAGAGAGGGGTAGAGATAGAGAGAGGTAGAGGGAGGGGTAGAGAGAGAGAGGTAGAGGGAGGGGTAGAGATAGAGAGAGAGGGAGGGGTAGAGATAGAGAGAGGTAGAGGGAGGGGTAGAGATAGAGAGAGGTAGAGGGAGGGGTAGAGATAGAGAGAGGGGGAGGGAGGGGTAGAGATAGAGAGAGGGGGGTAGAGATAGAGGGAGGGGTAGAGATAGAGAGAGGGGGAGGGAGGGGTAGAGATAGAGAGAGGGGGTAGAGATAGAGGGAGGGGTAGAGGGAGGGGTAGAGATAGAGAGAGAGGGAGGGGTAGAGATAGCGAGAGAGGGAGAGGTAGAGATAGAGAGAGAGGGAGGGGTAGAGATAGAGAGAGAGGGAGGGGTAGAGATAGATAGATAGAGGGGGTAGAGAAAGAGAGAGGTAGAGGGAGGGGTAGAGATAGAGAGAGGGGGGTAGAGATAGAGGGAGGGGTAGAGGGAGGGGTAGAGATAGAGGGGTAGAGGTAGAGATAGAGAGAGGGAGGGGTAGAGGTAGAGATAGAGAGAGGGGGAGGGAGGGGTAGAGATAGAGAGAGGGGTAGAGATAGAGGGGTAGAGATAGAGAGAGGGGGGTAGAGATAGAGAGAGGGGGAGGGAGGGGTAGAGATAGAGAGAGGGGGAGGGAGGGGTAGAGATAGAGAGAGGGGGAGGGAGGGGTAGAGATAGAGAGAGAGGGAGAGGTAGAGATTGAGAGAGAGGGAGAGGTAGAGATAGATAGAGAGAGGGGGTAGAGAAAGAGAGAGGGAGGGGTAGAGATAGAGAGAGGGGTAGAGATAGAGAGAGGGGGAGGGAGGGGTAGAGATAGAGAGAGGGGTAGAGATAGAGGGGTAGAGATAGAGAGAGGGGGGTAGAGATAGAGGGAGGGGTAGAGGGAGGGGTAGAGATAGAGAGAGGGAGGGGTAGAGATAGAGAGAGGGAGGGGTAGAGATAGAGAGAGGGGGAGGGAGTGGTAGAGATAGAGAGAGGGGGAGGGAGGGGTTAGAGATAGAGAGAGAGGGAGAGGTAGAGATAGAGAGAGAGGGAGGGGTTAGAGATAGAGGGGTAGATAGAGGTGTAATGTTTACTGTTAATTTTAGTTGTTTTTCACTTTATATATTCACTTTGTATGTTGTCTACCTCACTTGCTTTGGCAATGTTAACACATGTTTCCCATTCCAATAAAGCCCTTGAATTGAATTGAATTGAATTGAGAGGTAGAGGGAGGGGTAGACATAGAGAGAGGGGTAGAGAGAAAGAGGTAGAGGGAGGGGTAGAGATAGAGAGAGGGAGGGGTAGAGATAGAGGGAGGGAGGGGTAGAGATAGAGAGAGGGAGGGGTAGAGATAGAGAGAGGGGTAGAGATAGAGGGGTAGAGATAGAGAGAGGGGGGTAGAGATAGAGGGAGGGGTAGAGGGAGGGGTAGAGATAGAGAGAGGGAGGGGTAGAGATAGAGAGAGGGAGGGGTAGAGATAGAGAGAGGGGGAGGGAGTGGTAGAGATAGAGAGAGGGGGAGGGAGGGGTTAGAGATAGAGAGAGAGGGAGAGGTAGAGATAGAGAGAGAGGGAGGGGTTAGAGATAGAGGGGTAGATAGAGGTGTAATGTTTACTGTTAATTTTAGTTGTTTTTCACTTTATATATTCACTTTGTATGTTGTCTACCTCACTTGCTTTGGCAATGTTAACACATGTTTCCCATTCCAATAAAGCCCTTGAATTGAATTGAATTGAGAGGTAGAGGGAGGGGTAGACATAGAGAGAGGGGTAGAGATAGAGAGAGGTAGAGGGAGGGGTAGAGAGAAAGAGGTAGAGGGAGGGGTAGAGATAGAGAGAGGGAGGGGTAGAGATAGAGGGAGGGAGGGGTAGAGATAGAGAGAGGGAGGGGTAGAGATAGAGAGAGGGAGGGGTAGAAATAGAGAGAGGGAGGGGTAGAGATAGAGAGAGGGAGGGGTAGAGATAGAGAGAGGGAGGGGTAGAGATAGAGAGAGGGAGGGGTATAGATAGAGAGAGGGGTAGAGATAGAGAGAGGGGTAGAGATAGAGAGAGGGGTAGAGATAGAGAGAGGGGGTAGAGATAGAGGGAGGGGTAGAGGGAGGGGTAGAGATAGAGAGAGGGAGGGGTAGAGATAGAGAGAGGGGTAAAGATAGAGAGAGGGGTAGAGATAGAGGGGTAGAGATAGAGAGAGGGGGGTAGAGATAGAGGGAGGTGTAGAGATAGAGAGAGGGGGAGGGAGGGGTAGAGATAGAGAGAGGGGGAGGGAGGGGTAGAGATAGAGAGAGGGGGAGGGAGAGGTAGAGATAGAGAGATGGGGAGGGAGGGGTAGAGATAGAGAGAGAGGGAGAGGTAGAGATAGAGAGAGAGGGAGAGGTAGAGATAGAGAGAGAATGAGGGAGGGGTAGAGAGAGAGGGAGGGGGGAGGGGTAGCGAGAGAGGGAGGGGGGATGGGTTGCGATAAAGACGGCGCCTTATAGCGCCAGTAAAAAAACACCCCACACACCTTCACACCACTACAGTATTTATCCACACTCTCGTTCAGGGGTTTTCTTCATCTAACACTATCTAACATGCCCTGTTGAATACTAGACTCCATTTCATCTTTATGTATAGGAGTGGCTCATGCCTCTTCAAAGCAGTGAAGCCATACTCTCTCTCTCCCCATCACCCTCTCTCTTAGAGCTCCTGGGAATCAACCCTCACCAGCCCGCCTCATTTCAGCTCTGTCACCCAGAGACACCACTCAACATGTTATCTTGCTAAGCACAGCCCCCAGGTGCCAAGAAAGCTGTAGTATTGCATTACAATACATTAGCTTGACTCTCCTCTCTGTTCCTGTCTTTCTGAACTCATCATGCTCTGCTGTCTTCTGAATGGATTCATGGGAAAGCAGCACCACAGATGTTGATGAGTGGAGCAGCAAGCGTAGCGTAGAGGAGCAGCTAGCGTAGCGGAATGGAGCAGCTAGCGTAGCGGAGTGGAGCAGCTAGCGTAGCGGAGTGAAGCAGCTAGCGTAGCGGAGTGGAGCAGCTAGCGTAGCGGCATGAAGCAGCTAGCGTAGCGGAGTGGAGCAGCTAGCGTAGCGGCGTGAAGCAGCTAGCGTAGCAGAGTGGAGCAGCTAGCATAGCGAAGTGGAGCAGCTAGCATAGCTGAGTGGAGCTCAGAGACTAATGGCTGGGATGGGATTCCAGCAAGCTGCTACATTTGTTAGCTTAGCTGACATTAATCACCATTGTCCTTTCTTGGTCCTCTTCAGCTCAGTTGTTAGAGCATGGTCATTGGAAAATGGAAAATTACAAATAACCTAAAAGACTCGGAGAAGATGTTACAACGGTAGAGATGGCTTTGGCGTTGATAACTTTGGTCGTCCTGTAGGAGTGACAGCTGTTTGTTAGTGTAGTGTAGCCTAGTGATGATGTATTACCATTACTTTACACTCAATTCACTCACACTAATGGATTCCCAAAGACCAATCTACAGCTTTACTTTGATCCTAAGGTATTTTTGTATACAGTGGGGAGAAAAAGTATTTGATACACTGCTGATTTTGAAGGTTGTCCTACTTACAAAGCATGTTTGAACTTGTTACCTGTATAAAAGACACATGTCCATACACTCAATCAAACAGACTCCAACCTCTCCACAAAGGCCAAGAACAGAGAGCTGTGTAAGGACATCAGGGATAAAATTGTAGACCTGCACAAGGCTGGGATGGGCTACAGGACAATAGGCAAGCAGCTTGGTGAGAAGGCAACAACTGTTGGTGCAATTATTAGAAAATGGAACAATGACGGTCAATCACCCTCGGTCTGGGGCTCCATGCAAGATCTCACCTCGTGGGGCATCAATGATCATAAGGGAAGATGAGGGATCAGCCCAGAACTACACGGCAGGACCTGGTCAATGACCTGAAGAGAGCTGTGACCACAGTCTCAAAGAAAACCATTAGTAACACACTACGCCATCATGGATGAAAATCCTGCAGCGCACGCAAGGTCCCCCTGCTCAAGCCAGCGCATGTCCAGGCCCGTCTGAAGTTTGCCAATGACCATCTGGATGATCCAGAGGAGGAATGGGAGAAGGTCATGTGGTCTGATGAGACAAAAATAGAGCTTTTTGGTCTAAACTCCACTCGCCGTGATTGGAGGAAGAAGACAATTAATCTTAATGATTGTACAGTCGTCTCAAATAAAACTGTGAAGGACCTCGGCGTTACTCTGGACCCTGATCTCTCTTTTGACGAACATATCAAGACTGTTTCAAGGACAGCTTTTTTCCATCTACGTAACATTGCAAAAATCAGAAACATTCTGTCCAAAAATAATGCAGAAAAATTAATCCATGCTTTTGTCACTTCTAGGTTAGACTACTGCAATGCTCTACTTTCCGGCTACCCGGATAAAGCACTAAATAAACTTCAGTTAGTGCTAAATACGGCTGCTAGAATCCTGACTAGAACCCAAAAATTTGATCATATTAATCCAGTGCTAGCCTCCCTCCACTGGCTTCCTGTTAAGGCAAGGGCTGATTTCAAGGTTTTACTGCTAACCTACAAAGCATTACATGGGCTTGCTCCTACCTATCTCTCTGATTTGGTCCTGCCGTACATACCTACACGTACGCTACGGTCACAAGACACAGACCTCCTTATTGTCCTTAGAATTTTTAAGCAAATAGCTGGAGGCAGGGCTTTCTCCTATGCAAAGTGGGTGGGGTTACATCCTTCCTGTTTGGCCCTGTCCGGGGGTGTCCTCGGATGGGGCCACAGTTTCTCCTTACCTGTCCTGTCTCAGCCTCCAGTATTTATGCTGCAGTAGTTTATGTGTCGGGTGGCTAGGGTCAGTTTGTTATATCTGGAGTACTTCTCCTGTCCTATCCGGTGTCGTGTGTGAATTTAAGTATGCTCTCTCTAATTCTCTCTTTCTCTCGCTCAGAGAACCTGAGCCCTAGGACCATGCCTCAGGACTACCTGACATGATGACTCCTTGCTGTCCCCAGTCCACCTGGCCGTGCTGCTGCTCCAGTTTCAACTGTTCTGCCTGTGATTATTATTATTTGACCATGCTGGTCATTTATGAACATTTTAACATCTTGGCCATGTTCTGTTATAATCTCCACCCGGCACAGCCAGAAGACGACTGGCCACCCCACATAGCCTGATTCCTCTCTAGGTTTCTTCCTAGGTTTTGGCCTTTCTAGGGAGTTTTTCCTAGCCACCATGCTTCTACACCTGCATTGCTTGCTGTTTGGGGTTTTAGGCTGGGTTTCTGTACAGCATTTTGAGATATCAGCTGATGTACGAAGGGCTATATAAATACATTTGATTTGATTTGAAGAAGGATGAGTACAACCCCAAGAACATCATCCCAACCGTGAAGCATGGAGGTGGAAACATCATCCTTTGGGGATGCTTTTCTGCAAAGTGGACAGGACGACTGCACCGTATTGGATGGGGCCATGTATCGCAAGATCTTGGCCAACAACCTCCTTCCCTCAGTAAGAGCATTGAAGATGGGTCGTGGCTGGGTCTTCCAGCATGACAACGACCCAAAACACACAGCCAGGGCAACTAAGGAGTGGCTCCGTAAGAAGCATCTCAACGTCCTGGAGTGGCCTAGCCAGTTTCCAGACCTGAACCCAATAGAAAATCTTTGGAGGGAGCTGAAAGTCCGTATTGCCCAGCGACAGCCCAGAAACCTGAAGGATCTGGAGAAGGTCTGTATGGAGGAGTGGGCCAAAATCCCTGCTGCAGTGTGTGCAACTGGTCAAGAACTACAGGAAACATATGATCTCTGTAATTGCAAACAAAGGTTTCTGTACCAAATATTAAGTTCTGCTTTTCTGATGTATCAAATACTTATGTCATGCAATAAAATGCAAATTAATTACTTAAAAATCATATAATGTGATATTCTGAATTTTTGTTTTAGATTCCGTCTCTCACAGTTGAAGTGTACCTATGATAAAAATTACAGACCTCTACATGCTTTGTAAGTAGGAAAACCTACAAAATCGGCAGTGTATCAAATACTTGTTCTCCCCACTGTACTCCTATCATAATATAATACACTGAGTGTACAAAACATTAGGACCACCTTCATAATATTGAGTTGCACCATTTTTGATCTCAGAACAGCCTCAATTCGTCGGGTCATGGACTCTACAAGGTGTCGAAAGCGTTCCACAGGGATGCTGGCCCATGTTGACTCCAATGCTTCCCTCAGGTGTGTCAAGTTGGTTGCATGTCCTTTGGGTGGTGGACCAATGTTGATACACACAGGAAACTGTTGAGCTTGAAAACCCCAGCAGCGTTGCAGTTCTTGATACACTCAAACTGGTGCGCCTGGCACTTACTACCATATACCGTTCAACGGCACTTAAATATTTAGTTGTTTGTCACCCTCTGAATGGCACACATACACAATCCATGTCTCAATTGTCTCAAGGCTTAAAAATCCTTCTTTAACCTGTCTCCTCCCCTTCATCTACACTGATTGAAGTGGATTTAACTTATTCTGGCTGCAGGTGCAGTATTGAGTAGCTTGGATGAAAGGTGCCCAGAGTAAACGGCCTGCTCCTCAGTCTCAGTTGCTAATAAATGCATATTAGTATTGGATAGAAAACACTCTGAAGTGTCTAAAACTGTTTGAATGATGTCTGTGAGTATAACATAACTCATATGGCAGAAAAAAACATGAGAAGAAATCCAAACAGGAAGTGAGAAATCTGAGGTTGGTGGATTTTCAAACCAGGCCCTATTGAATTCACATTGGGATATGAGTGAACCATTTCCTGGTCACGCACATTCCACATGATATCGACTTGCGTTCCATTCCTCCTCAAGACACAAAGGAATTCTCCAGTTGGAACTTTATTGAAGATTTATGATAAAAACATCCTAATGATTGATTCTGTACTTAGTTTGAAATGTTTCTTCGACCTGTAATATAACTTTTTGTAGTTTGTGTCCGAAGAAATGCACAAGTGTTTGGATATGTATACCAAACGCGCTAACAAAAGTAGCTAATTGGACATAAATAAAGGACATTATCGAACAAATCAAGCATTTATTGTGGACCTGGGATTCCTGGGAGTGCATTCTGATGAAGATCATCAAAGGTAAGGGAATATTTTTTTGTTTCTGTTGACTCCAACATGGTGGCTAATTGTATTATATTTCTGAGCGCCATCTCAGATTATTGCATGGTTTGCTTTTTCCTTTAAGTTTTTTAAAAATCTGACACAGCGGTTGCATTTAGGAGAGGTATATCTATAATTCCACGTGTATAACTTGTATTATCATCTGCATTTATGATGAGTATTTCTGTTGAATCGATGTGGCTATGCAAAATCACTGGATGTTTTTGGAACTAGTGAACGTAACACGCCAATGTAAACTCAGATTTTTTATATATAAATATGAACTTTATCAAACAAAACATACATGTATTGTGTAACATGAAGTCCTATGAGTATCATCTGATGTAGATCATCAAAGGTTAGTGATTCATTTTATCTCTATTTGTGCTTTTTGTGACTCCTATCTTTGGCTGGAAAAATGGCTGTGTTTATTCTGTGACTTGGTGGTGACCTAACATAATCGTTTGTGGTGCTTTCGCTGTAAAGCATATTTGAAATCGGACACTGTGGTGAGATTAACAACAATATTACCTTTAAAACAGTATAAGATACATGTATGTTTGAGGAATTTTAATTATGAGATTTCTGTTGTTTTGAATTTGGCGCCCTACACTTTCACTGGCTGTTGTCATATCATCCAGTTAACGGGATTGCAGCCAGCCCGAAGAAGTTTTTAACAGGTGACATATATAGGGGATCATAACTTCACCTGGGTTCACCTGGTCAGGATATGTAATTTAGCAGAAGATTGTATCCAAATATGTGCATACATTATATGTACGGGTGGCCCCAGGAATCAAATTCACTATCCAGACGTTACGAGCACAATGCTCTACCAACTGAGCTACAAAAAGAAAGGATCAACATCAGCTAAGCTAACAAATGTAGCAGCCTGCTAGAATCCCACCCCAGCCATTAATCTCTGAGCTCCACTCAGCTACGCTAGCTGCTCCACTCCGCTGCGCTAGCTGCTACGCTAGCTGCTCCACTCATCAACATCTGTGGTGCTGCTAATTAGCCACACATCAGTGGGTCTGAGCCAAACACAGACAATGTGTGACACTCACGAGGGGAACCCATGATACACAGGGATTTCAAAACATCTGTACCAGAGCACAGAGGAAAGAAACATTGTTATTGTCTAAAATAAAGCCTTTTGGGAGAACGGAGTGTAAAAACAATGTTATTGTACAGAGAAGAATGCCTTTTGGGACTTTTAGACGTGTGGTAAAGTGTCAAGGATTCAGAACAAGCTATGATAAGGAAAATAAAAGCTGTTAAGCATGTCAGTAGTGTTGACATGTGTTTTATCCTTGTTCCTGAGACATCTCTGTCTCCACCAACAGGACACTCAACTAGGGACTAACTAAAATAGACACTGGATGAGAGGAACAAAGGATGAAACTCATCCATGTTATTAAGGGAGAGACAGAGAAAATGAGAGATGGAGGAGAGACGATGAGAGGTGGCTTAAAAAGAGAGAGAGGAGAGACGATGAGAGCTAGCTTAAAAAGAGGCAGAGAGAGAGAGAAGGAGGGACAAAATAAAAGCTGGAAAGCGAGAGCAAGAAAGAACATTTTGTGGCCTCTTGGTCAGGACCAGGGCTGATAATAAATGTCCTCCTTGTGAGAAAGCTTTGCAGGCCAGAGTGAGGTGAACACATTTTCATGCTGAGAGCACCTGCAGTCATGAGAACAGAGAGAGAGAGGAGAGAGGAAAGAGAGAACAGAGAAATAAAGTAGACGGAGAGAAAAAAAGTAAGTCATGAATCTCCCACAGCTCTTGGGGTCAGGGCAGCAGGGATAGTGTCAAAATGGTTTCTGAGTGTGAACACTAGAGAAGAGAGGGGGAGGTGTGAGTGACCAACTGCTGTGACACTAACTCCTGCACATGAAACGAACCCGCTGTAAGACTGACCTCTCTCACGCTGAGATGAAGTCACACACTGCATAATGAGAAAGGAACCAGGGGTGTGTGTGTGAGAGAGAGAGTGCATGCGTTGTGAGAGAGAGAAGGGTGGTGTGAAAGAGAAGTGTTGCAACTCCAGCCAGAGAGAGGGAGGGAAAAGAGAGAGAGAGAACTTTAAGAGTCCCATAAGAAAGCTGGTCCTGGGGCTCTGTTCACAAACACAAACAGACCCCACAGAGCCCCAGGACAGCAACACAATTACAACCAACCAAACCATGAGAAAACAAAAATATAATTACTTCATAAAAAACAGAGCAAACTAGAATGCTATTTGACCCCAAACAGAGAGAAGAATACCAGACCACTGTGACTGACTCAAACTTAAAAAACACTTTGACTATGTACAGACTCAATGACATTAGCCTTGCTATTGAGAAATGTTGCCTAAGCCTGTCTTCTCTTGAGAGCCAGGTCTGCCTATGTGCAAACTGCCCACAAAATGAGGTGGAAACTGAGCTGCACATCCTAACCTCCTGCCCAATGTATCATATTAGAGACACATACAGTCGGAAGTTTACATCTTTCTCACAATTCCTGACATCTTAACGTTTCTCACCATTCCTGACATTTTATCCTAGTAAAAAATGACCCGTCTTAGGTCAGTTAGGATCACCAGTTTATTTTAAGAATGTGAAATGTCAGAATAATAGTAGAGAGAACGATTCATTTCCTCTTTTATTTCTTTCATCACATTCCCAGTGGGTCAGAAGTTTACATACACTCAATTAGTATTTGGTAGCATTGCCTTTAAATTGTTTAACTTGGGTTAAACGTTTCGGGTTTCCCTCCACAAGCTTCCCATAATAAGTTTTTTGGCCCATTCCTCCTGACAGAGCTGGTGTAACTGAGTCAGGTTTGTAGGCCTCCTTGCTCTCACACGCTTTTTCAGTTCTGCCCACACATTTTCTATAGGATTGAGGTCAGGGCTTTCTGATGACCACTTCAATACCTTGACTTTGTTGTCCTTAAGCCATTTTGTCCATTTGGAAGACCCATTTGCGACCATGCTTTAACTTCCTGGCTGATGTCTTGAGATGTTGCTTCAATATATCCACATGATTGTCCTACCTCATGATGCCATCTATTTTGTGAAGTGCACCATTCCCTCCTGCAGCAAAGCACCCCCACAACATGATGCTGCCACCCACGTGTTTCATGGTTGGGATGTTCTTCGGCTTGCAAGCCTCCACCTTTATCCTCCTAACATAACGATGGTCATTATGACCAAACAATTCTATTTTTGTGTCATCAGACCAGAAGACATTTCTCCAAAAACTACGATCATTGTCCCCATGTGCAGTTGCAAACTGTAGTCTGGCTTTTTTATGGCGGTTTTGGAGCAGTGGCTTCTTATTTGCTGAGCAGCATTTCAGGTTATGTCAATATAGGACTCGTTTTACTGTGGATATAGATACTTTGTACCCATTTCCTCCAGCATCTCCACAAGGTCCTTTGCTGTTGTTCTGGGATTGATTTGCACTTTTCGCACCAAAGTACGTTCATCTCTAGGAGACAGAACACGTCTCCTTCCTGACCAGTATGACGGCTGTGTGGTCCCATGGTGTTGACACTTGTGTACTATTGTCTGTACAGATGAACGTGGGGCATTCAGGTGTTTGGAAATTGCTCCAAAGGATAAACCGGACTTGTGGAGGTTAACAAATACCCAGCGCACCCTAGACATTCTGTCTGAGGACCAACTAGGGTCACCCAGCCACATAATAATACACACAGGCAAAAACGACAAGAGAGCACAGCAGGAAAGGGTGGCCACAGCACTCAAGGGAGTGATTGAAAAATCTTCTTCTACTCTCCGCATTTACGCACAAGTGGTTATCTCCACCCTGCTACCACGAAAAGACTTCCACCCTGTTACCACAAAAAGACTTCCACCCTGCTACCATACAGCGGGTAAATGCAACTATTTCCTGTGACTGTGGCTCAAAACTAAATGTTTTCCTGGCCCACCACTCCACTCTCGACTTGAACAGCCTCTATGACCAGGTCCACCTATACAAGACAGCCGTGCCCACCACTCCACCCTGGACTAGAACAGCCTCTATGACCAGGTCCACCACTACAAGGCAGCAGTACCCACCACTCCACACTGGACTAGAACAGCCTCTATGACCAGGTCCACCACTACAAGGCAGCAGTGCCCACCACTCCACCCTGGACTAGAGCAGCCTTTACGACCAGGTCCACCTATACAAGGCAGCAGTACCCTACTTCACCCGGACACTAAAGGACATTACCCTCATCCACAGCCCCAACACCTCACATAGAGGCAACAGATCAATAGAAGCCCTGCCCAGACCAGCGAGACACTTTCCCAGACCTGCGGAAAATGCTATAGTTGGAAGGAAAGTCATGTGAAAACCTACCAAAAATCAATTAGGCAACAACAAATTCAATGGACAAAACATTCCACAGTAATACTGAAGGTATCAACTTGGCAGTAGAAAACCTAAACAGTATATTTGCCCTCTCATCTTCCCTATCAAATCAAAAAAATTCAAACAGGAAACCAAAGAAAATTAACAACAATGACAAATGTTTTGATGAAGCATGCAAAAAGCTAAGAAAGAAACTGAGAAACCAAAAACATAGAGACAGACAATACAGAAATACACAACGGAAAAAGGAACAGCATGTCAGAAATCAGTTCAATGTAATTGAAGAATCCATAGACCCTAACCACTTCTGGGTAAATAGGAAAACAGTAAGCAAACAACAACACAAAGAGTTATCTAGGATAGGAAACATTGTCACCACCGATAAATCAACTATAATTGAGAATTTCAATAAGCATTTTTCTACGGCTGGCCATGCTTTCCACCTGGCTACCCCTACCCAGGTCAACAGCACTGCACCCTCCACAGCAACTTACCCAAGCCTTCCCCATGTCTCCTTCTTCCCAAATCCAGTCAGCTGATGTTCTGAAAGAGCTGCAACATCTGGACCCCTACAAGTCAGCCGGGCTTGACAATCTGGACTCTTTCTTTCTAAAATGATCTGCCAAAATTGTTGCAACCCCTATTACTAGCCTATTACGAAACCTCTCTTTCGTGTCATCTGAGATTCCCAAAGATTGGAAAGCAGCTGCGGTCATCCCCCTCTTCAAAGGGTGGGAACACTCTTGACCCAAACTGCTACAGACCTATATCTATCCTACCCTGCCTTTCTAAGGTCTTCGAAAGCCAAGTCAACAAACAGATTACCGACCATTTCGAATCCCACCACCTTCTCCGCTATGCAATCTGGTTTCAGAGCTGGTCATGGGTTCACCTCAGCCACGCTCAAGGTCCTAAACGATATCTTAACTGCCATTGATAAGAAACAATACTGTGCAGCCGTATTCATTGACATGTCCAAGGCTTTCGACTCTGTCATCCTCATCGGCAGACTCGATAGCCTTGGTTTCTCAAATGATTGCCTCGCCTGGTTCACCAACTACTTCTCTGATAGAGTTCAGTGTGGCAAGTCAGAGGGCCTGTTGTCCGGGCCTCTGGCAGTCTCTACGGGGGTGCCACAGGGTTCAATTCTTGGACCGACTCTCTTCTCTGTATACATCAATGATGTCAGTCTTGCTGCTGGTGAGTCTGTGATCCACCTCAACACAGACGACACCATTCTGTATACTTCTGGCCCTTCTTTGGACACTGTGTTAACAACCCTCCAGACGAGCTTCGATGCCATACAACTCTCCTTCCGTGGCCTCCAATTGCTCTTAAATACAAGTAAAACTAAATGCATGCTCTTCAACCGATCGCTGCCTGCACCTGCCCGCCCGTCCAACATCATTTGGACGACTACAAATACCTAGGTGTCTGGTTAGACTCTAAACTCTCCTTACAGACTCACATCAAACATCGCCAATCCAAAGTTAAATGTAGAATTGGCTTTCTATTTCGCAACAAAGCATCCTTCACTCATGCTGCCAAACATACCCTTGTAAAACTGACCATCCTATCGATCCTTGACTTTGGCGATGTCATTTACAAAATAGCCTCCAATACCCTACTCAATAAATTGGATGCAGTCTATCACAGTGCCATCCGTTTTGTCACCAAAGCCCCATATACTACCCACCACTGCGACCTGTACGCTCTCGTTGGCTGGCCCTCGCTTCATACTCGTTGCCAAACCCACTGTCTCCAGGTCATCTACAAGACCCTGCTAGGTAAAGTCCCCCCTTATCTCAGCTCGCTGGTCACCATAGCAGCACCCACCTGTAGCATGCGCTCCAGCAGGTATATCTCTCTGGTCACCTCCAAAATCAATTCTTCCTTTGGCCGCCTCTATTCTAGTTCTCTGCTGCCAATGACAGGAACAAACTAAAAAATCTCTGAAACTGGAAACACATATCTCCCTCACTAGCTTTAAGCACCAGCTGTCAGAGCAGCTCACAGATTACTGCACCTGTACATAGCCCATCTATAATTTAGCCCAAACAACTACCTCTCCCCCTACTGTATTTATTTATTTTGCTACTTTGCACCCCATTATTTCTCTCTATTTTGCACATTCGTCCACTGCAACTCTACCATTACAGTGTTTTACTTGCTATATTGTATTTACCTTACCTCCCTTATCTCACCTCATTTGCTCACATCGTTTATAGACTTATTTTTCTACTGTATTATTGACTGTATGTTTGATTATTCCATGTGTAACTCTGTGTTGTTGTATGTGTCAAACTGCTTTACTTTATTTTGGCCATTTTGTAAATGAGAACTTGTTCTCAACTAGCCTACCTGGTTAAATAAAGGTGAAATTTAAATAAATAAAATTAAAATCTATCCATAATGGAGATGTATGGGTAAACCATTTCTATTTATTTGGGCCCTATAAAAAAGTCTTATCATGCTTTGTTGATTTCCAAAAATCTTTTGGCTCATTTTGACATAAGGGTCTGCTATACAAACTGATGGAAAGTGGTGTTGGGGGAAAAACATACAACATTATAAAATCCATGTACACCAACAACAAGTGTGTGGTTAAAATGGGCAAAAAACACACATTTCTTTCCACATGGCCTGGGGTGAGACAGGGATGCAGCTTAAGTCCCACGCTCTTCAACATATATATTAACGAATTGGCGAGGGCACCAGAACAGTCTGCAGCACCCGGCCTCACCCTACTAGAATCTGAAGTCAAATGTCTATTGTTTGCTGATGATCTGGTGCTTCTGTCCCCAACTAAGGGGGGCCTACAGCAGCACCTAGATCTTCTGCACAGATCCTGTCAGACCTGGGCCCTGACAGTAAATCTCAGTAAGACAAAAATAATGCTTTTCCAAATAAGGTCCAGTCGCCAGGACCACAAATACAAATTCCATCGTGATACCGTTGCCCTAGAGCACAGAAAAAACTATACATACCTTGGCCTAAACATCAGTCCCACATATTCATAAACTCCCATATCTATTGGGTGAAATACCAGTATGCCATCACAGCAGCAAGATGTGTCACCTGTTTCCACAAGAAAAGGGCAACCAGTGAAGAACAAACACCATTGTAAATACAACCCATCTTTTGTACTATTTGCATATCATTACAGCACTGTATATATACATAATATGACATTTGAAATGGGTTCATTCTTTTGGAACTTCTGTGAGTGTAATGTTTACTGTTAATTTGTATTGTTTATTTCACTTTTGCTTATTATCTACTTCACTTGTGTTGGCAATGTAAATGTGTTTCCCATGCCAATAAAGCCCTTAATTGAATTGAAATAGAGAGCGAGAGACAGCGAGACAGAGAGCGAGAATCCTCTGGGCAGTGGAGCTCTCACAGATACACAGCGGGTTGGAAGTGTGTCAGTGTGTCTTTGTGTTCAGGAAGATACTCGTGACAGAGGAGGGAAGTGTACTCACACACTCCTTTCCTTTCCTCTCTCTCCCTCGATACCTTTTTCTCTCTTCATCTGTTGCCGTGATTCTCTTCCCATCTCCATTCTTCAACCATCGTTCTGTCTTTCCTTCTCTCTCTCCTATGTGTCTTCCTCTTTCCCTCCTTCTCTCTCTCTTACTCTCCTATGTTTCTCTCTTTCCCTCCTCTCTCTCTTACTCTCTCTCATATGTTTCTCCCTCTTTCCCTCCTCTCTCTCTTACTCTCCTATGTTTCTCTCTCTTTCCCTCCTCTCTCTCACCCGTCTCCTTCCTATGTTTCTCCATCTTTCCCTCCTCTCTCTCTTACTCTCTCTCCTGTCTCTCCCTCTTCTCTCCCTCTCCCATCTCCTTCCAATGTTTCTCCCTCTTTCCTTCCTTCTCTCACTCTTACTCTTTCTCCTATGTTTCTCCCTCTTTCCCTCCTTCTCTCTCTCCCATCTCCTTCCTATGTTTCTCTCTCTTTCCCTCCTTCTCTCTAACTCCCTCTCCTATGTCTCTCCCTCCTTCTCTATCTCTTACTCTCTCATGTTTCTCTCTCTTTCCCTCCTCTCTCTCACCCGTCTCCTTCCTATGTTTCTCCATCTTTCCCTCCTCTCTCTCTTACTCTCTCTCCTGTCTCTCCCTCTTCTCTCCCTCTCCCATCTCCTTCCAATGTTTCTCCCTCTTTCCTTCCTTCTCTCACTCTTACTCTTTCTCCTATGTTTCTCCCTCTTTCCCATCTCCTTCCTATGTTTCTCTCTCTTTCCCTCCTTCTCTCTAACTCCCTCTCCTATGTCTCTCCCTCCTTCTCTATCTCTTACTCTCTCATGTTTCTCCCTCTTTCCCTCCTCTCTCTCCCATCTCCTTCCTATGTCTCTCCCTCTTTCCCTCTTTCTCTCTCTTACTCCCTCTCCCTCTTTCCCTCGTCTCTCTCTCTCTCTCTCTATGTTTCTCCCTCTTTCCCTACTTCTCTCTCACTCTCTCTCCTGTCCCTCCCTCTTTCCCTCCTCTCTCTCTCCTATGTTTCTCCCTCTTTCCCTCCTTCTCTCTCTTACTCTCTCTCCTGTCTCTCCCTCATTTCCTCCTCTCTCTCTCTGCTATGTTTCTCCCTCTTTCCCTCCTCTCTCTTACTCTCTCTCCTATGTCTCTCCTTCATATGTTTCTCCCTCTTTCTCTCTCTCTTACTCTCTCTCCTGTCTCTCGCTCTCTGCTATGTTTCTCCTTCTTTCCCCCCTCTCTCTCCCGTCTCCTTATGTTTCTCCCTCTTTCCCTTCTTCTCTCTCTTTTCTATGTTTCTCCCTCTTTCCCTTCTTCTCTATGTTTCTCCCTCTTTCCCTCCCTCTTACTCTCTCTCCCTCCTTCCTATGAAAGTTTCAACTAGGTCTGTTTGATAATTAGCCAGGTCCTTCATCAGTGGTGCTGGTACAGATGCACGCATCACCTTTATTCATTCACACCAATGATTATGACAATGGTAGTTGAGTCCTGACAGGAGGCGCTGAGAAAACAAGCTCCTCTCCTTTCAATCCTCATCAATTCCCTCCCCTTTCTCTCTCCTCTCCTCCTCTCTTCCTCTTCTCTTCCCTCTCCTCTACACTCCTATACACTCCTCTACCCTTCTCTACCTTCCTCTCCACTCCTTTCCTCTCCACTCCTGTCTACTCCTCTACCTCCCTCTCCACTACCCTCCTCTCCTCTTCTCTACCGTCCTCTCCACTCCTCTAGCTTCCTCTACCTTTCTCTCCACTACCCTCCCCTCCATCTTGCTCTCCTCTACCTTCCTCTCCACTCCTCTACCTTCATCTCCTCTACCCTCCTCTCCCCTCTACCTTCCTCTCCTCTACCCTCCACTCCTCTACCTTCCTCTACCCTTCACTCCTCTATCCTCCACTCTCCTCCTCTACCCTCCACCTTCCTCTACCCTCCACCTTCCCCTACCCTCCACTCCCCTACCTTCCTCTTCACTCCTCTACCTTCCTTTCCACTCCTTTCCTCTCTCCACGAGGGTAAAGAGAGACCTTTCACATCTAATTGATACACCGGATGGTTGTATAGACTGTAAATCGGCTGTGATCACACTGGTGTGAAGACTGCCTGTAGGAGGGATGGGGGTTGGTGGAGCTCCATGGTTGAGCTCCGGGAGAGGCTGAGCTCCTCAGTTATTAGCCTGTCATGAGATAAGGGCTGCTGGTGGAGACTGGAGAGACTGGGGGTGCTGGGGGGAATGAGGGAGACTGGGAAGACTGGGGGTGCTGGGTGGAATGGGGAGACTGGGATTGCTGGGGGAGACAGGGAGTGCTGGGGAAATTGGGGAGACGGAATGCTGGAGGAGACTGGAGGAGTGCTGGGGGGAATAGGGTAGACTGGGGGTGCTGGGGGAGATTGTGGTATGCAGAAGACTGGGGAGACTGGGGGTGCTGGAGGAGATTGTGGTATGCAGAAGACTGGGGCGACTGGGGGTGCTGGAGGAGATTGTGGTATGCAGAAGACTGGGGGTGATGGGGGAGATTGTGGTATGCAGAAGACTGGGGAGACGGGGGGAATGGAGGAGATTGAGGTAGTATATGGAAGACTTACTCAGGCCCAGAGGCTAGGATATGCATATCATTTGGTAGATTTGGATAGAAAACACTCTAAAGTTTCCAAAACTGTTAAAATAATGTCTGTGTATAACATAACTGATATGGCAGGGGAAAACCCGAGGAAAATCCATCCAAGTGCGATTATTTTGAAATGGGTGTTTTTCCATTTAAAGCCTGTCCACCATATAAAGGGATATGACCCAGCTTGCGTTCCCTATGCCTTCCACTAGAGGTGAACAGTCTTTAGACATTTTTTCAGGCTTTTATTCTGAAAAATTAGGGAGAATGACCATTTTGAATGAGTGGACAGTGGAAAGTCCCAGAGCTGTTTGGTGCCAGCAACCTAGAGTGTGCCTTTTGTTGTTTGTCCTTTATGTTGACGACGCTATTGTCCGGTTGAAATATTATTGATTATTTAGACAAAAAACAACCTGAGGATTGATTATAAACATCTTTGACATGTTTCTACAAACTTTACTGGTACTATTTGGATTTTTCATCTGTCTGTTGTGACTGCCTTTGAGCCAATGGATTACTGAACAAAACGCGCCAACAAAACGGAGGTTTTTGGACATAAAGAGGGACTTTATCGAACAAAACAAACATTTATTGTGTAACATGGAGTCTTGTGAGTGCAACCATATGAAGATCATCAAAGGTAAGTGATTAATGTTATTGCTATTTCTGACTTTCGTGACTAATCTATTTGGCTGGAAAATGTTTGTATGGTTTTGTGTGCTGGGCGCTGTCCTCAGATAATAATAGTTGCTTTCGCTGTAAAGCCTTTTGAAATCTGACACAGCGGCTGGATTAACAAGAAGTTAAGCTTTATTTTGATTTATTACACTTGTGATTTTATGAAAGTTAAATATTTATAATACTTTCATTTGAATTTGGCGCTCTGCAATTTCATCGGATGTTGTCGAGGTGTCCCTCTAGCGGCACACCTTTCCCAAACAGGTTTTAAAGATATCTTTTGAGATCCGCATACTGATAATCAAATTGATACAATAGCAGAGTAATGCTTACTAGTGCACCAAAGGATTAAAGCATTAACTCTTTGGTGTGAGACATACACAGTCATTCTTTCTTGAAGACCAAAGCAGAAAAGGTGAAGTACTAGTGTAAATTGCCTTAGGCGCTGAACTTCCATGACATTGAGATGACAACACCTGCAGAGAGCTGAAACACACAGGTGTCTTAAAAAACTGGATTAAATCCTACAATTGAATCTAACCTCAGAAGAGTGGCATCAAACATGCTCAAAGCACTCCCCCACAAAATAAAGGCAAAACAAACCCAAGCCCCAAAGACTTGGAAGGAAAACACAAGACTCAAACAGTACCTAAACCCTAAACAGTCTGCTATTAAACAGACAGCATGACAGTACCTAAACCCTAAACAGTCTGCTATTAAACCGACAGCATGACAGTACCTAAACCCTAAACACTCTGCTACTGAACACAGACAAACTCACTTTGTGAAAGCCAGTCACAAATTGCTCAAACCCCCCAAAACAGCTTTGTACCCCTTCCTAGAGCATGTCTACTCTACCCTGCTCTTCACTACACTACCCTGCTTTACCCTACTCTACCCCAGTCTATCCTACCATAGTCTAGACTTGTCTGCTCTAGTCTACTCTACCATAGTCTATTCTACTCTACACTACCCTGCTCTACTCTACCATAGTCTGGTCTACTCTACCATAGTCTGGTCTACTCTATCATAGTCTGGTCTACTCTACCATAGTCTGGTCTACTCTACCATAGTCTGGTCTACTCTACCACAGTCTAGTCTACTCTACCACAGTCTAGTCTACTCTACTACAGTCTAGTCTACACTACCATGCTCTACTCTACCATGCTCTACTCTACCATAGTCTACTCCACTCTGCTCTAGTCTACCCTACCATAGTCTACTCTACTCCACCCTGCTCTAGTCTACCGTACCATAGTCTAGCTGGCTCTAACTCTACTCTACAATAGACTAGTCTACTCTACTCTACCCTGCTCTAGTCCAGTCTGCTCTAGTCTAGTCTGCTCTACTCTACCCTGCTCTAGTCCAGTCTCCTCTAGTCTAGTCTGCTCTACTCTACCCTGCTCTAGTCTAGTCTGCTCGACTCTACCCTGCTCTAGTCTAGTCTGCTCTAGTCTAGTCTGCTCTAGTCTAGTCCACTCAGGTGAGTGTGCTTTAGTCTTCTCCACTCTGGCTGGTTGACTCTCTGGCTGGCTGACTCTCTGGCTGGCTGACTCTCTGGCTGGCTGACTCTCTGGCTGGCTAACTCTCTGGCTGGCTGGCTGGCTGGCTGACTCTCTGGCTGGTTGACTCTCTGGCTGGCTGGCTGGCTGACTGGCTGAATCTCTGGCTGGCTGACTCTCTGGCTGGCTGGCTGACTCTCTGGCTGGCTGGCTGAATCTCTGGCTGGCTGAATCTCTGGCTGGCTGACTTACTCTCTGGCTGGCTGACTTACTCTCTGGCTGGCTGACTCACTCTCTGGCTGGCTGACTCACTCTCTGGCTGGCTGACTCACTCTCTGGCTGGCTGACTCACTCTCTGGCTGGCTGACTCACTCTCTGGCTGGCTGACTCACTCTCTGGCTGGCTGACTCACTCTCTGGCTGGCTGACTCACTCTCTGGCTGGCTGACTCACTCTCTGGCTGGCTGGCTGATTCTCTGGCTGGCTGGCTGACTCTCTGGCTGGCTGGCTGACTCTCTGGCTGGCTGGCTGACTCTCTGGCTGGCTGGCTGGCAGACTCTCTGGCTGGCTGGCTGGCTGACTCTCTGGCTGGCTGGCTGACTCTCTGGCTGGCTGGCTGAGTCTATGGCTGGCTGGCTGACTCTCTGGCTGGCTGGCTGGCTGTCTCTCTGGCTGGCTGACTCTCTGGCTGGCTGACTCTCTGGCTGGCTGGCTGACTCTGGCTGGCTGACTCTCTGACTGGCTGGCTGACTCTGGCTGGCTGGCTGACTCTGGCTGGCTGGCTGACTCTCTGGCTAGCTGGCTGACTCTCTGGCTAGCTGGCTGACTCTCTGGCTGGCTGGCTGACTCTCTGGCTGGCTGGCTGACTCTCTGGCTGGCTGGCTGACTCTGGCTGGCTGACTCTCTGACTGGCTGGCTGACTCTGGCTGGCTGGCTGACTCTCTGGCTGGCTGGCTGACTCTCTGGCTGGCTGGCTGACTCTCTGGCTGGCTGGCTGACTCTCTGGCTGGCTGGCTGACTCTCTGGCTGGCTGGCTGACTCTCTGGCTGGCTGGCTGACTCTCTGGCTGGCTGGCTGACTGACTCTCTGGCTGGCTGGCTGACTCTCTGGCTGGCTGACTCTCTGGCTGTCTGACTCTCTGGCTGTCTGACTCTCCGGCTGGCTGGCTGAATGGGCACCACTCTACTCTGACACTTTAAAGACCACTCTGCCTCGCTGCATCAAATACATGAGTCTCTCTCTCCTTATCCTTTCCCTGTATTTATCTCTCATTCTCTTTGTCTTAGATGTAACGTCTGACACTGTCCTCCTAACAGGTATAAAACACAGATCCTCTCAACACACAGCAGAGATGCAAGATAGTAAAACTACTCTGCACAGACCATAGACGACACACACGCACCATACACAACACACACACACACACACACCAAACGCAGCACAAATGAACGTCATAAACAACACACACACAACACACACACCATACACAACACACACACCATACACAAAAGCACCCTGACTGAATGGCAGCAGCGAGCCCCTGCATCAGAGATGGCTCCACTCACCTGTGCGATCTCATACAGCAGCTTATAGTGTTCCTCTCGTTTCTGTAAAGTGCACAGATTGCAGCCCATTCTAGTCGTCGTGGCAACGCCGGACGTCCAATCGTCCCCGAGCGACAGCAGCGGCAGTGGAACTGTACGGACGGGGTCACCCTCCAGACCAGTGCACCCGTTCTCATCAGTCACTCTGTACAGGGCATCACACACTCATTCACACACACAGTCGTAAACAAACCCACACAGTCGTTCACAGACAACCACAGAAAAGCTCCAGCTGGTTGTACTAGAGAAATGCTCTTATAGAAGCACTGACTGTAATGGATACACTAGTAGCGATGGTGGTAGTAATAGTAACAGTTTCAGCATCTGCCGGTGCCTCTCTCCTCTCTCTCTCTCTCTCTCACACACACCACACGCTGGAGTTGTGACTCCCGCTCTCCCGCTCTCCCGCTCACTGGGTAAGACACGCCCTCTTTTCCCTCTTAGCCTCGGTGCACATGACTACACAGAGAGCTGCTCATGAATAATGAGGTAGGGTGGGTTAATATTAATGAGGGGTGTGGTTAGGGGCCCATGGAAAGGTGGAAGGGGCGTACGATACCCAGAGTGTTGGCTCATTAAGATCGAAGCACAGTTACACAATGATGTTCCTTTGTGTGAGCAGCATTGGATTCACACCGCATTATACAGAGAGAGTGAGAGAGAAAGACAGGGAGAGAGGAGAGAAACAGAAACCGAGAGAGAGAGAGAGAGAGAAGTGAGAGAGGGGGGGAGAGGGAGAGAGGCAGTCAGAGAGAGACAGTGAGAGAGAGACACAGAGAGAGAGAGAGAGAGAGAGAGAGAGGGGGATAGAAAGAGAGAGAGAGGGGGGATAGAAAGAGAGAGAGAGGGGGGGGGAGAAAGAGAGAGCGAGAGGGGGGGAGAAAGAGAGAGCGAGGGAGGAGGAGAAAGAGAGAGAGCGAGAGAGAGAGAGAGAGGGGGGGGGAGAAAAAGAGCTGCTAAGACCTGAGCACAGAGAGAGCGAGTAGTGAGAGCGTTAGTGAGGGCCGTTGAATTGATCACAGAGAATAGCCTCATAGTTTGACTGGAAAACGTTTAACCAGAACGTCCTATATGAAAAAGCCAATAATAAAAGGAAAATATCAATACAAATTACATTTACAACTATGACATTAGGAAGGATATACACTGAGCATAGAAAACATTAGGAACCCCTGCTTTTCCCCTGACAGACTGACCAGGTGAATTCAGGTGAAAGCTATGATCCTTTATTGATGTCACTCGTTAAATCCACTTCAATCAGTGTAGGTGAAGGGGAGGAGACAGGTTAAAGATGGATTTTTAAGCCTTGAAACATGGATTGTGTATGTGTGCTATTCAGAGGGTGAAAAGACAAAATATTAAAGTGTCTTTGAACAGGATATGGTAGTAGGTGCCAGGCGTGCCGGTTTGAGTGTGTCAAGAACTGAAACTCTGATGGGTTTTCACGCGTCACAGTTTCCCCGTGTGTATCAAGAATGGTCCACCACCCAAAGGACATCCAGCCAACTTGACAAAACTGTGGGAAGCATTGGAGTCAACATGGGCCAGCATCTCTGTGGAATACTTTCGACACCTTGTAGAGTCCAATGAATTGAGGCTGTTCTGAGGGCAACATAAACTGTTCTAACAAAGCAAATCAATTGCATGGTATGTATACAGTATACGCTAAATGACAAATCACAGATCTCAGAGACAGTTGTAGATGGCACTGATTGTTTTGCAATAAAAAGGTATGGATAAATTATTTTAGTGAATCTTTGTTTTCATTTCAACAACTTTCTACTTGAGACGTATTGCACAAGATGTATGTAAAACAAAAATCCACTGGGGTTGATTTGCTTGATACTTTCTTACTGCAAATATCTGATCCTCTGATTGCAAAATCTTTAACACATGATACCATCCCTAGGGTCTGGAAGGCGGCCGGCCCATATATTACCCCTTCACAGAGGTGGTGACCTTGTTGCCCCGTTTCCGAACTCTTTTGTAAAAATTCTAGAATCCTTGGTAAATACCCAACTTTTTAACTACGAAATGTATTCTAAATGTACACCAGTCAGGCTTTAAGACCAGGTTATAGTACCATCTCTGCTACTTCTTTGGTATTCAATTGTGTCTTGATTGTTTGGATAAGAAGAAACATTGTTTCAGCCCTTTTTATTGACCTGTCTAACGTCCATACCTATTACTCATTCTGAGGCTTTCATAAATTGGACTGGACCAGGCTGTGTGTAGCTGGTTTGACAATGATTGAAATAACCCAGTGTGTATTAACTGATGGAGTTAAATCTGGATATAACAAAGGGTGTCCCACAGGGACCGATTCTTGGTCCAGTTCTTTTGACTATTTTCATTAACAATATTGTTGTTTTTTTTTATAAAAAAATATATATATTTAAAAAAAGTTGTACTTTCACCTGTATGCAGATGAAACTGTGGTGTTAACTATTGTCCCCACAGCTGGCTAGTTAAGAAAATTAACAATTAAAATAGGTTTATTCTATAGGAACAGGTCCTGTTTTTCGTTAAATAGCAGAAAACAAATAATTCAGTGAACATTTAAATCCAGTTATTGACTATGGAGATATTGCCTATATGAATGCAGCTGCCACTGTACTGGACACAGTTTATCACAGAGCATTGTGCTTTATTACGGGCGATAGGTTCAGTACACATTATTGCATTTTGTATCGGAAAGTAGGCTGACCTTCCTTGAAGTCTCCTCGACCTTCTTGTCTATAAAAGCCTTCCTGTATAAACTTCTGCCATACCTTTACCTCATTAGTTAACCTATAGATGTACGGGCTACCAAACCCTCATGAATGGATCCCTTCACTCTGCACTGAGTTTTATAGCAACTTACACGTGGAATGATCTAGAATACACTTTACAATTGGACGAATTGGTGCCTCTATGGCATTTCAGATGGTTGTTAGGGAACCTTTTTAACTGAAGAATGTGTCTGTGTTTTTATGATTGTTTTGCTTTTCGTGTATAGTTGTGTATAATAACGTGTATTTTAATGTGTATATGAATGTGTAGTTTTCTGTGTTTATTGTATTTTAATGTGTATATAAATGTGTAGTTGTATGTGTTTATTGTATTTTAATGTGTATATGAATGTGTAGTTTTCTGTGTTTATTGTATTTTAATGTGTATATAAATGTGTAGTTGTATGTGTTTATTGTATTTTAATGTGTATATGAATGTGTAGTTTTATGTGTTTATTGTATTTTAATGTGTATATGAATGTGTAGTTTTATGTGTTTATTGTATTTGAATGTGTATATAAATGTGTAGTTGTATGTGTTTATTGTATTTTAATGTGTATATGAATGTGTAGTTTTCTGTGTTTATTGTATTTTAATGTGTATATAAATGTGTAGTTGTATGTGTTTATTGTATTTTAATGTGTATATGAATGTGTAGTTTTATGTGTTTATTGTATTTTGATGTGTATTGTGGTGCTATCCATGGTTCATCTGGAAAAGAGACATTGGGCTCAGCACTGACTCCCTGTAAAAATAAAAGTTGAATATAAAATATTTTTCAAAATACCCAGGTAAATGGAAATACATGTTATTGCTTTACAATCTAAGACAGATACATTTTTTTTTTTTGTGGCATGTTTGAGCAAATAAATGGTATGTTATAGCTACCAGTGGAAAAATGTAATTATAATCATTTGAAACCCATCCTGCCGACATTGGAGACGCGTGTTCCCATAATGGTGACTCCAAAGCAAATTGCCAATCAGGGAAGCTGGGGAAACTTGAAGAAGATGGATAAACCGCTGGCATCTCTCAAACCGCGATAATTACAAGACAATAGAGCCTGGTGCGGATATCAGCCATGGTAGCTTGGCGCTAACAGGAAGCTCAACTAACGAGCAGTAATTGTTAACAAATTGTGCCTCCCAGCCATCAGTGGGGTGTGTGTGTGCGTGCGCGCAGGCTTGTGTGTGTGTGCATGGCTATCAGAGTAGATGAGTAGTGCTCATCACCACCACACCCCCTGGGACTCCCTAATTTGATTTTCTGGGCTTTAATTTTACCTCCATAGCCTGGAGGCTTGCCAAACAGCTACCTACATCACACACAACCATTATGCTACGGTTAATACTATACCAACCCACCATCCCCCCTCTCTCTAAATCACCCCCTAAACACACACACACACACAACCCACCACTCCTCATCGTGAAGAATCTGACAGATAGTGAGAGAGCGAGTGAGAGCGAGAGAGAGACAGAGAGACAGACAGACAGAGAGATAGATGGATGGGATAGGGAGAGAAAGAGAGAGAGACAGGTAGATAGAGGTAGAGAGATAGATGGATGGGATAGGGAGAGAAAGGTAGATAGAGATAGAGAGATAGATGGATAGATGGATGGGATAGGGAGAGAAAGAGACAGGTAGATAGAGAGAGAGATAGATGGATGGGATAGGGAGAGAAAGACAGAGAGACAGGTAGATAGAGATAGAGAGATAGATGGATGGGATAGGGAGAGAAAGAGAGAGAGACAGGTAGATAGAGATAGAGAGATAGATGGATGGGATAGGGAGAGAAAGAGAGAGAGACAGGTAGATGAGATAGAGAGATAGATGGATGGGATAGGGAGAGAAAGAGAGAGAGACAGGTAGATAGAGATAGAGAGATAGATGGATGGGATAGGGAGAGAAAGAGAAAGAGACAGGTAGATAGAGGTAGAGAGATAGATGGATGGGATAGGGAGAGAAAGAGAAAGAGACAGGTAGATAGAGGTAGAGAGATAGATGGATGGGATAGGGAGAGACAGGTAGATAGAGAGAATGCAGCAGCCTTTTTGCGGTTGCCTGGCAATACCAAACCCACAAAGAACTATTCAAGTGTCAATTTGACATTAAAATTGTTGTGAGCAAGATGGACCAGGGAGACCAGGGAGACCAGGGAGAGCAGGGTACAATGACATTGTTTGGAGGATAGGGCACTGAGTCCACAGTAGCTGTTACAATGAGCTACTCAACATAGGAGTGAGTCCGAGTGTATACTGTGATCAATGTATTTCTGAAGGAGAGAGTGTGGAGACATCCATAAGAATAAGAAGCTGTATTTATTTAACTAGGCAAGTCAGTTAAGAACAAATTCTTATTTTCAATGAAGGCCTAGGAACAGTGGGTTGGTTATCTGCCTTGTTCAGATTTGTACCTTGTCAGCTCGGGGATTCGAACTTGCTCTAACCACTAGGCTACCCACCCTGTATGACTAAACAGTGGACTGTTCTTTAAGTTGGAATAAAAACAGGAAACCACAATGTGTTCTAGAATGTGTCCATTGCATTCAGAATGTTCCTGACAATGACCACCATAAGACCAACATTTACCTTTCCACATCCAAAAGTGCATCTTCAAAACAACCTTACTCAGGGAACATTTATGGTTGTCCAACATGTCGTGGTGCAGTGGTCAGTGTCCCATTAAGGTTAAGATGCCCATTGGTCAGCCTAATGGTCCCTCTCAACAGCTCTGAATCAGGGCGGATACACTATAACCTCTGCCTGCAGTCAGTGTTTTCCACACACGTTACAAGCCATCAGCTACAGTATAGTCAGTGTTTTCCACACACGTTACAAGCCGTACCAGTGTGTTCCCGTCGGTCTTTCGGTGAAATTTCCTGTCAACAGTCTTGCCAAAACCAATCAGTGGCTGACTGTCGGCCAGTTCTATTGGTGTGATTCCTCTCTTACCAGGCGGTCCAAAACCCTCAGGAAAAAACAGGTAGAAATTGCAGGAGGTCTTTTCAAACAGCTCTTACACTAAAAAAGGCATTATCATAATTTTCACAGTATTATTCCAACCTCATAGTGTGGACATACAACGTGCAGATCGGCATCTCGGAACGCACAACTCGTCAGTGCTCGTCACGGATGGGCTATTGCAGCAGACAACCACACCGGGTTACAATCCCATCAGCTAAAAACAAGAAGAATCGGCTCCAGTGGGCACGCGATCACCAACACTGGACATTTGAGGAGTGGAAAAACATTACCTGGTCCGACGAATCCTGGTTCCTGTTGCATCATGCTGATGGCAGAGTCAGGATTTAGCGTAAGCAACATGAGTCCATGGCCCATCCTGCCTGGTGTCAACAGTACAGGCTGTTGGCGGTGTTGTAACGGTGTGGGGAATGTTTTCCTGGCACACATTAGGTCCCTTGAGACCAATTGAGCAACGTTTGTACGCCACACCTTGTAGAATCCATGCCCTGAAGAATTTAGGCTGTTCTGTTCTTGCAGTTGAGGGCGGAGCAGTTGTTGTACCAGGCGGGGATACAACCAGACAGGATGCTCTTGATTGTGCATCTGTAAAAGTATGTCAGGCTTTCGGTTGACAAGCCACATTTCTTACGCCTCCTGAGGTTGAAGAGGCGCTGTTGCGCCTTCTTCAGCATACTGTCTGTGTGGGTGGACCATTTCAGTTTGTCTGTGATGTGTACACCCAGGAACTTCAAATGTTCCACCTTCTCCACTGCTGTCCCTTCGATGTGGATAGGGGGCAGCTCCCTCTGCTGTTTCATGAAGTCCACGATCATCTCCTTTGTTTTCTGGATGTTGAGTGAGAGGTTGTTTTCCTGACACCACACTCCGAGTGCCCTCACCTCCTCCCTGTAGGCCGTCTCGTCGTTGTTGGTGATCAAGCCCACTAGTGTTGTGTCGTCTGCAAACTTAATGATTGAGATGGAAGGGTGTTAAGGGTCAGCGAAGATATTGTTTCCTACCTTCACCACCTGGGTGTGGCCCTTCAGAAAGTCCAGGACCCAGTTGCACAGGGAGGAGTTGAGACCCAGGGCCTCCAGCTTGATGATGACCTTGGAGGGTACTATGGTGTTGAATGCTGAGCTGTAGTCAATGAACAGCATTCTAACATAGGTATTCTTTTTGTCCAGATGGGATAGAGCAGTGTGCAGTGTGGTTGAGATTGCATCATCTGTGGACCTATTGGGGCGGTATGCAAACTGAAGTGGGTCTAGGGTGGCTGGTAAGGTGGCAGTGATATGATCCTTGGCTAGGCTCTCAAAGCACTTCATGATGACAGAAGTGAGTGCTATGGGGCGATAGTCATTCAGTTCAGTTATTTTTGCCTTCTTGGGTACAGGAACAATGAAAGACATCTTGAAGCACATGGGGACAACAGACTGGGATAGGGAGTGATTAAATATGTTCCTAAACACACCAGCCAGCTGGTCTGCGCATGCTCTGAGGACGCGGCAAGGGATGCGGTCTGGGCAAGCAGCCTCGTGAGGGTAAACATGTTTAAATGTTTTACTCACGTCATCCACTGAGAAGGCGAGGGGGTACGCAGTCTTTGTTAGCGAGCCGCGACGGCGGCACTGTATTATCCTCAAAGCGTGCAAAGAAGCTATTTAGTTTGTCTGGAAGAGTGACTTTGGTATCCTTGACGTGGCTGTTTTTGATTTTGTAGTCGAGGATTTCCTGTAGACCCTGCCACATACGCCTCATGTCTGAGCCGTTGAATTGCGCCTCCACCTTGTCCCTGTACTGGCATTTTGCTTGTTTGATTGCCTTGCAGAGGGAATAACTACACTGTTTATTTTCAGTCATATTCCCAGACATCTTTCCATGGTTAAATGCAGTGGATCGAGCTTTCAGTTTTCGCAAATGCCGCCATCCACGGTTTCTGGTTAGGGTAGGTTTAAATAGTCACAGTGGGTACGACATCTCCAATGCACTTATTTATAAACGCACTCACAGAGTCAGCGTATAGATTAGAGGTCGACCGAATATGATTTTTCAATGCCGATACAGATTATTGGAGGACCAAAAAGCCGATACCGATTAAATCGGACAATTTTTTATTTATTTATTTGTAATAATGATAATTACAGCAATACTGAATGAACACTTATTTTAACTTAATATAATACATCAATAAAATCAATTTAGCCTCAAGTAAATAATGAAACATGTTCAATTTGGTTGAAATAATGCAAAAACAAAGTGTTGGAGAAGAAAGTAAAAGTGCAATATGTGCTATGTAAGAAAGCTAACGTTTCAGTTCCTTGCTCAGAACATGAGAACATATGAAAGCTGGTGGTTCCTTTTAACATGAGTCTTCAATATTCCCAGGTAAGAAGTTTTAGGTTGTAGTTATTATAGGACTATTTCCCTCTATACTATTTGTATTTAATTAACCTTTGACTATTGGATGTTCTTATAGGCACTTTAGTATTACCAGTAACAGTATAGCTTCTGTCCCTCTCCTCGCTCCTCCCTGGGCTCGAACCAGCAACACAACGACAACAGCCACCATCGAAGCAGCGTTACACATGCAGAGCAAGGGGAACAACTACTAGAAGGCTCAGAGCGAGTGAAGTTTGAAACGCTATTAGCGCGCGCTAACTAGCTAGCCATTTCACTTCGGTTACACCAGCCTCATCTCGGGAGTTGATAGGCTTGAAGTCATAAACAGCACAATGCTTGACGCACAACAAAGAGCTGCTGGCAAAACGCACAAAAGTGCTGTTTGAATGAATGTTTACGCGCCTCCTTCTGCCTACCACCGCTCAGTCAGATACTTAGATACTTGTATGCTCAGTCAGATTATATGCAACGCAGGACACGCTAGATAATATCTAGTAATATCTTCAACCATGTGTATTTAACTAGTGATTATGATTGATTGTTTTTTTATAAGATAAGTTTAAAGCTAGCAACTTACCTTGGCTTACTGCATTCGTGTAACAGGACGTCTCCTTGTGGAGTGCAACAAGAGAGAGGCAGGTCGTTATTGCGTTGGACAAATTAACTCTAAGGTTGCAAGATTGGATCCCCCGAGCTGACAAGGTGAAAATCTGTCGTTCTGCCCCTGAACGAGGCAGTTAACCCACCATTTCTAGGCCGTCATTGAAAATAAGAATGTGTTCTCAACTTCCTAGTTAAATAAAGGTTAATAAATAAATAAATAATTAATAATAATAAAATAAATTTTAAAAAATAATAATAAATTGGCAAAAATACAGATTTCCGATTGTTATGAAAATTTGAAATCAGCCCTAATTAATCGGCCATTCCGATTAATCGGTCGACCTCTAGTATAGATCAATATCATTCTCTGAGGCTGACCGGAACATATTCCAGTTCAAAACAATCTTAGAGCGTGGCTTCCGAATGGTCAGACCAGCGTTGAATGGTTCTCGTCACTGGTACAACCTGTTTGAGTTTCTGCATATAAGCCGGGACGAGCAAGATGGCATCGTGGTTGGATTTGCCGAAGGGAGGGCTTTGTATGCATGGCGGAAGTTAAAGTAGCAGTAGACGAGAGTATTAGACCTACGTGTCGATATGCTGATCAAATGGTGTGCTAAGTTAGTTAGCATTGGCGTAAGTCCCTGTAACTTCCATCACACTGCACGGAGATACATAACAATGGAATCCACTCATCTGACTCTAGGGAAGTAACTAAAGGGCCTATCCCTTTAAACTACCTCTGGAGAACTTACTGTGCATCATCAATGCTCTCTATGCCTGGAATAAACTCTATGGAGGACGTATTTCATTCCTCACCAGTGGTGCTAAGTACTTCAGTAAAAATACTTTAAAGTACTACTCAAGTTTTGGGGGGTATCTGTACTTTACTATTTATATTTTTGACTACTTTTACTTAACTACATTCCTAAAGAAAATATTGTACTTTTTACACCATACATTTTCCCTGACAACCTAAAAGTACTTGTTACATCAAGAGAACACCTGGTCATCCCTACTGCCTCTGGCCTGGTGGACTCACTAAACACAAATGCATCTTTTGTAAATAATGTCTGAGTGTTGGAGTGTGCCCCTGGAAATCTGTACATTTGCTTTGCTTAATATAAGACATTTTAAATTATTTATACTTTTACTTTTCATACTTAAGTATATTTTAGCAATTACAGTTACTTTTCATACATAATTATATTTAAAACCAAATACTTAGACTTTTACTAAAGTAGTATTTTACTGGGTGACTTCCACTATTACTTGAGTAACTTTCTATTAAAGTATCTAAACCTTTACTCAAGTAGGACAATTGGGTACTTTTTCCACCACTGGTTCTCACAGTACATTGAGATTTGCTGAGCGGCTTCATTGCCAAAATCCCAAAATATCCCTTTAATGGCTATGGGTTTTAGGAACATTATATTATCAATTAGTAAAATCCTTAAAACACATTCTCACAGTGCAAACGTGTATTTGTAGGACATCACTCTGTCCGTCCCGGGGTGTTTGTGTTGCTTAAATTAATAGAAATCACGAGAAATCGTCTACAAATATCTATACAATTGTATGCAGGTTCATTATATTGTCTACATATAACAATTACAATTTGCATTTGGAGGTTTAGCTAGTATGCAGTTAATCATGATATTGACTCCCAGTCAACAGTATTTCAGTCTAGTTTTCCATCCCTAGTGACCTTCCTACCTCTCCACTGTCCTTTCTCTAGCGTCCAGCAGCAGTTTATCACAGGGCTGCCCTTTGCCTGCCCGACTTGAAAATAGGGTCCTTCATCGTCTTCCCGGTCCAAGTTAAAGGCCCCGTCACGCAGGGGCAAGGGAAAACCATTCGTTCTCCTGTGATGGGCCTACACGAGGTTTCTTCAATTCCATTTCTGACAAACTGATATTTGAGCCCCACATTACACCTGGAGGTACAACCTTCAGCCAAGTGTGGAATTAAGGTATACGGGCTGAGCTGTAAAATCACTCAAACACTCTCTATCACACAAATACAGGTGCAGAGGAACACATACTTACACACCACACACACACACATCACATGCAGACAAGCAAATAAACACACACACACACACATTTCTGATATGCAAGTCCTGACATTTTTCATAGTGACTAAGCGAGGCTCCATTTTGCCCTCTCCTCAGCTCAGAGCCCTGGAGTTTCCATCCAACGTCCTCCAATAGAGATCATCAATAAGATGAGTTCCATTAACCTCAACACCTGGCTCAGCGGTGACAGTAAGCAGGTTAAATGTGTTAAAAGCATGCAATTACCAGAACCAGAAAGGCAGGGGGAGGAGGAACGCATGTGTACACACACACACACACACACACACACAAAGAGCACTCCAATTACCAGGACCAGAAAGGCAGGGGGAGGAGGAACGCATGTGTACACACACACAAAGAGCACTCCAATTACCAGAACCAGAAAGGCAAGCGGAGGAGGAACGCATGTGTACACACACACACACACAAAGAGCACTCCAATTACCAGGACCAGAAAGGCAGGGGGAGGAGGAACGCATGTGTACACACACACACACACACACACACACACACAAAGAGCACTCCAATTACCAGAACCAGAAAGGCAGGGGGAGGAGGAACGCATGTGTACACACACACACACACACACACACACACACACACACAAAGAGCACTCCAATTACCAGAACCAGAAAGGCAGGGGGAGGAGGAACGCATGTGTACACACACACACACACACACACACACACACACACAAAGAGCACTCCAATTACCAGAACCAGAAAGGCAGGGGGAGGAGGAACGCATGTGTACACACACACAAAGAGCACTCCAATTACCAGGACCAGAAAGGCAAGCGGAGGAGGAACGCATGTGTACACGTACACACACACACACATACACACACACACACACACAAAGAGCACTCCATGCTGTTGCAATCATAGAAATCAGAATCATTCTATGGATCTTGACAACAAACATGCAAACACAGGAGAGGAGTAAAAACTGTATGGTTTTCAGAGATAAATGGGAGGGCACACACACACACACGGTGTATGGTCGTAGGTGCCAGGCGCACCAGTTTGAGTGAGTCAAGAACTGCAATGCTGCTGGGTTTTTCCACACTACACACATTCCCATGTATCAAGAATGGTCCACCACCCAAAGGACATCCAGCAAACTTGACACAACTGTGGGAAGCATTGGAGTCAACATGGGGCAGCATCCCTGTGGAAATGCTTTCGACACCTTTCAGAATCCAGGCCCCGACGAATGGAGGTTGTTCTGAGGGAAAAAGAGGATGCAACTCAATACTAATTAATGAATCAATCCATGTCTAGCTGCAACACCACCTCTGATTAACATCAATTAACTGCCAAGAGGAATATGAAGAGGCCCTGTTTTTATGCTAATGCTATCTGCTACTCCTACCACTGGCTTATAAAGAGCTTTATCTCTATTCTCTGTGATAGGATTATGTGTCAGTCATTCAGTCAGTCAGTCAGAGGGAGGAAATCAGAAAGAGAGAAACAGAGCAAGAGAGAGAAAGAGAGAAAGAAAGAGAGAGAGAGAAAGAGAGAGAGAGAGTGAAATAGTGAAAGAGAGAGTGAGAAAGAGAGAGAGAAAGAGAGAGATAGAAAGAGAGAAAGAAAGAGAGAGAGAGAGGAAGAGAGAAAGAGAGAAAGAGAGAGAGAGAAAGAAAGAGAGAGTGAAAGTGTGAGAGAGAGAAAGAGAGAAAGAAAGAGAGAGAGCGAAAGAGTGAGAGAGAGAAAGAGAGAAACAGAGCAAGAGAGAGAAAGAGAGAAAGAAAGAGAGAGAGTGAAAGAGTGAGAGAGAAAGAGAGAAAATAGAGAAAGAGAGAGAGAGAGAGAAAGAGAGAGAGAGAGAGAAAGAGAGAGAGAGAGAGAGAGAAAGTGAAAGAGAAAGAGAAAGAGAGAGAGAGAGAGGGGAGAGGAGGAAATCAAACGGACAGTGCTGATTTTTCCCTCCACCTGTATGTGGGAAATGAAGCCTCAGCATTTGATGTCATCAGTAATATATCTGTCTGTGCTATCACTTAATTATCAAGAATGGGGCTGGGCTGAGATGGGGAGCGCAATCAACTGCATTTTGATTTTGTGTTGCCTGGTATGTTATATGACAGCAGACATAGATATGATGTGAAAGGACATCCAGTCAACTTGACAAAACTGTGGGAAGCATTGGAGTCAACATGGGCCAGCATCCCT
The DNA here is from genome assembly GCF_057628025.1 of Oncorhynchus mykiss. Classification (NCBI taxonomy): domain Eukaryota; kingdom Metazoa; phylum Chordata; class Actinopteri; order Salmoniformes; family Salmonidae; genus Oncorhynchus; species Oncorhynchus mykiss. Next base: position 93,641,289 of record NC_143023.1, read on the forward strand.
GTGGAACGCTTTCGACACCTTGTAGAGTACATGACCCAACAAACTAAGGCTGTTCTGAGGGCAAAGGGGGGGGGGTGCGACTCAATATTAGGAAGGTTCCTTATGTTCGTAATGTTTTTTACGCTGAGTGTATAAAGCTCATAGCTAGCCAGCCCCGGTGACAACGTTTAGCATTTTGCATTTCAGTCAATCAACACAATGGGCATCTAATTCATGGCCTGTACAGATCATTTAGGTTCATCTCTATTTATGTTTATCCTCCACATGTCTCTACGTCGACACACTGGATAGTCAAGAGTTTAATAACGGGTTAGGTGGCATTTGACCTCATGATTAATGTATTAACCTCCAACCTTACCAATCTATATGACTTTCAGGAAGTATACACTGTGTTGTTAGTCCACAATGGATGGACAAGAATCTGTTCTGAGGAACATCACACACACACATTCTGAGGAACATCAATTACACACATTCTGAGGAACATCACACACACACACATTCTGAGGAACATCACACACACACTCTGAGGAAAAATCACACACACATTGAGGAAAAATCACCCCCCAGCGCACACGCACACACACACACACACGGCAGGGTTCACCAAGCTTTCCCAGGTCTGTAGAAAGATTAATAAAAGTGCACATCAGACAGGAAACTCATGAAAGCTTCCTCTGTCTCTGTCAATGATGTGTACTCTTTGGAGATGCCATGTTGCGAGGGCGACATGCTGTGTGAGGAGGCGTATGGTTAAGTCAGAAAAAACATCTAAGACAAAGAAATGCCGGTGTATCCGATCAAGATGAGACATTTTTTTTATTTCGATTTACCAGGTAAGTTGACTGAGAACACATTCTCATTTACAGCAACGGCCTGGGGAATAGTTACAAGAGAGAGGAGGGGGATGAATGAGTCAACTGGAAGCTGGGGATGATTATGTGGCCATGATGGTATGAGGGCCAGATTAGGAACGGAGTGGTGTAGTGTGGATGGAACCCTACCAAGCCTGCAGAGTGAAGGAGGTCTACCGTCTATCTAACCACCCTGTAGAGTGAAGGAGTCTACCGTCTATCTAACTACTCTGTAGAGTGAAGGAGTCTACCGTCTATCTAACCTCCCTGTAGCGTGAAGGAGATCTACCGTCTATCTAACCACTCTGTAGAGTGAAGGAGTCTACCATCTATCTAACCTCCCTGTAGAGTGAAGGAGTCTACCATCTATCTAACCTCCCTGTAGAGTGAAGGTCTACCGTCTATCTAACCACCCTGTAGAGTGAAGGAGTCTACCGTCTCTCTAACCTCCCTGTAGAGTGAAGGAGTCTACCGTCTATCTAACCACCCTGTAGAGTGAAGGAGGTCTACCGTCTATCTAACCTCCCTGTAGAGTGAAGGAGATCTACCGTCTGTCTATCTATGTATGTGTGTGTGTGTTTGTGCCTGCGTGCATGTTATATTAGCGCCTAAGAGACAGACAGTTAAGAGGTTCATAACGACTGCTCCTGATACCTGTGGCTGGTTGGTGGTTAATGATTTTAGTGGCTATAGATACAAGACTATTGTCCACCATGTCTAATCCTTATCCATCATACTAGACATACAGAGAGGAGAGGAGAGGAGAGGAGAGGAGAGGAGAGGAGAGGAGAGGAGAGGAGAGGAGAGGAGAGGAGATTAGAGGATTAGGAGTTTAGAGGAGAGGAGAGGACATACAGAGAGAAGAGGAGAGGACATACAGAGAGGAGAGGACATACAGAGAGGAGAGGAGAGGACATACAGAGAGGAGAGGACATACAGAGAGGAGAGGAGAGGACATACAGAGAGGAGAGGAGAGGACATACAGAGAGGAGAGGAGAGGACATACAGAGAGGAGAGGAGAGGACATACAGAGAGGAGAGGAGAGGACATACAGAGAGGAGAGGAGAGAAAATCAACCACTGAGCTGAATCAAGTGGATTACTAAACCCTGGCTCCTTATCCTTCTGATTCTGCAAGGAAATAGGAATTACAAGACTTAACGAAAGCACAAGGCAAAAGGACCACAAACAACGCAGCCAAAGTCAAATTGAGTTTGGATTTAGTATCTCGCCTCCCGCCTCGGACCTTTGTGTGGCTGTCTTGGCCCGAGTTTAGCATAGCAAATCAGATCGTTGTCATTCTGAGGGTTGAAAGGAGAGAAGGGGATGACAGGAGATGCTATCTGGGGGGTCCTAATATGCAGTAGGGGATGGGGGAACATGGCTGGCTGTGTGTGTGTGTCTGTGTGTGTGTATATTTGGGGTTTGTCCATGGATCATCATGTCCTCTTGAACCAGGAAGAGCCCCAAACGCTGAGAGTCAGTGAAGCTCAAGGTGGATATGTCTGACAGACAATAGGCTGTATAGACAGTCAGACCATGTGCAACAACAGGCTGTATAGACAGGCAGACATAGACTATGTACAACGACAGGCTGACTAGGCAGGCAGACCATGTACAACAACAGGCTGAATAGGCAGGCAGACAATGTACAACAACAGGCTGTATAGGCAGTCAGACCATGTACAACAACAGGCTGTATAGGCAGGCAGACCATGTACAACAACAGGCTGAATAGGCAGGCAGACCATGTACACCAACAGGCTGTATAGGCAGGCAGACCATGTACAACAACAGGCTGTATAGGCAGGCAGACCATGTACAACAACAGGCTGTATAGACAGGCAGACCATGTACAACAACAGGCTGTATAGGCAGGCAGACCATGTACAACAACAGGCTGTATAGGCAGTCAGACCATGTACAACAACAGGCTGTATAGACAGGCAGACATAGACTATGTACAACAACAGGCTGTATAGGCAGGCAGACCATGTGCAACAACAGGCTGAAAAGGCAGTCAGACCATGTACAACAACAGACTGTATAGACAGGCAGACATAGACTATGTACAACAACAGGCTGTATAGGCAGGCAGACCATGTGCAACAACAGGCTGTATAGGCAGGCAGACCATGTGCAACAACAGGCTGTATAGGCAGGCAGACCATGTACAACAACAGGCTGTATAGGCAGTCAGACCATGTACAACAACAGGCTGTATAGACAGTCAGACCATGTACAACAACAGGCTGTATAGGCAGGCAGACCATGTACAACAACAGGCTGAATAGGCAGTCAGACCATGTGCAACAACAGGCCTGGAATTGATTTCCCACTCTCTGCCCACTCCTGGCTGAGTGGCTGTCAATACAGTCAATAAGGAACAGATGGTGAATGAGACTGTTGTTGCGTCTGAAGAGAGCAGGGTAAAGCAGATCTATAGCTGAACAATCAGGACAGAGGACGATGGAAGTGTGTGTGTCTATGTGTGTGTGTGTGTGCGTGCGTGTGCATGGACAAAGGAATGAGGCGACCTAGAGGGCATCCATTCATTCTACTTCTCTAATTATTACTAGTAGTACTATTCTGATGATTCAATACAGATAAACAACACATTGACAAACATGTCTGGTCCCCAATGTCACCTACACAACCACGGGCACCTCGATGACAACGTGTCTGGTCCCCAATGTCACCTACACAACCACGGGCACCTCGATGACAACGTGTCTGGTCCCCAATGTCACCTACACAACCACGGGCACCTCGATGACAACGTGTCTGGTCCCCAATGTCACCTACACAACCACGGGCACCTCAATGACAACGTGTCTGGTCCCCAATGTCACCTACACAACCACGGGCACCTCGATGACAACGTGTCTGGTCCCCAATGTCACCTACACAACCACGGGCACCTCGATGACAACGTGTCTGGTCCCCAATGTCACCTACACAACCACGGGCACCTCGATGACAACGTGTCTGGTCCCCAATGTCACCTACACAACCACGGGCACCTCGATGACAACGTGTCTGGTCCCCAATGTCACCTACACAACCACGGGCACCTCAATGACAATGTGTCTGGTCCCCAATGTCACCTACACAACCACGGGCACCTCAATGACAACGTGTCTGGTCCCCAATGTCACCTACACAACCACGGGCACCTCGATGACAACGTGTCTGGTCCCCAATGTCACCTAGACAACCACGGGCACCTCGATGACAACGTGTCTGGTCCCCAATGTCACCTACACAACCACGGGCACCTCAATGACAACGTGTCTGGTCCCCAATGTCACCTACACAACCACGGGCACCTCGATGACAACGTGTCTGGTCCCCAATGTCACCTACACAACCACGGGCACCTCGATGACAACGTGTCTGGTCCCCAATGTCACCTACACAACCACGGGCACCTCAATGACAACGTGTCTGGTCCCCAATGTCACCTACACAACCACGGGCACCTCGATGACAACGTGTCTGGTCCCCAATGTCACCTACACAACCACGGGCACCTCGATGACAACGTGTCTGGTCCCCAATGTCACCTACACAACCACGGGCACCTCGATGACAACGTGTCTGGTCCCCAATGTCACCTACACAACCACGGGCACCTCAATGACAATGTGGCTGGTCCCCAATGTCACCAATTTAACTGACCACGAAAGAAAGGGGACTCTAGCTTGATGTCATGGGTCTTGGGAATTGGGCAACATGCAAAAGGATAGGAATTTATTTCCGCAAGATGGGCAATTAGATACAATTCTGTTCTATTCAGAAACAGTAATTATACTGCTTGTCTTCAATCACATTGCAGGTTTTCAATCATATGATTAGTTTAATTACAACATTACAACGATATTTCAAAAGAAATATAACTTTGTATTGTTTACTAGGCAACTACGCCAAATCAAAATGCCAAATCCCCAAATCCCCAGCCAACCAAGCGGAGATAAAATGCAGTGAACCTGTAAGGCTTCATTTTCACAGACAGCAGAACCGAAAGGAGTAGCGGCCTGCATGTCTGTCATCTCAATAGCTCTCCAGATTGATTCCAACCGTGGGGGCATTTCTCCCTGACCTTGAGGTGGGAGACCATTAGAAAACCCTGCCCTGTGTCTTCTCCGAGCCTGAGGTAGCAAGATTGACTCATAAAAGTTATATGTCCATGGAATAGATTCAATCAAAGTTTGACATAGACATTTAATTCTCTCAAATTTTACACTTAGACTTGGAGAGAAAGAGATAGTAGATAGTAGGTGCTAATATCAGGTGAAATGTATGCCTATCCATATAGCACATGCTATGACCTTGATTCTGAGGACAGAATCCAAGACATAATTGAAAATGTAAAACCTTGGGTGTAGACTGATTTTAGTAGTGCTTGGTGTCTCTCCATCCGTGCTGAAACGGGTCTTCTGTAATTTCGTGTTGTGGTGGAATAGTTTGAAGCAGCCTTGTGCAAACACTCACAGATCCATTTTCGTCCACTATCCATTTGCTGACACTCGCAATGATGTGGCCGCCCGGAGATGAGAAAGCCATCGTCTCAGCCTGAGGAGAAGCTTAAGAAAATCTTAAACTGCATCCCCCCCTAGAAAGAAAGCGGAGGCCAGATCTGCTGGTCACAACAACAGTGGTGTAGATGGATCGGCTCGCTGTGTTTTCACCACATACAGATTAGTTGGGAATTATGATGATACCCACATACCCACGATTCTTACTTTCACTGACTCACTGATATGATAACAAAAGCAGACAAAAAAAATCCATACGAGGGAAAGAGAGAGAGAGAGAGAGAGAGAGAGAGAGAGAGAGAGAGAAAGAGTAGAGAGAGGGAGAGGGAGAGGGAGAGAGAGAGGTGTGATTTAACACGCTGTGTCGGATGTTGCTGTTGTTGGCATTCCAATTTAAGAGACAAGACTAGATAGAGAGTCTGGTGTGTAATGTCTGGTAATAATAATAGTAATGTTTCAATCGAATGAAGGCAAAACAAATACATCTGCAGACAGCGTTTCATTTCCTAGTGGTTCACAAAAGACTTGTGCTGTGTTTAGATCACTTTGCACTTAATTGCATTTTAATTAAGTGGTGGTATTTCAAGAGCTCTTTACGTGAACAACACACAAAGTGGGGGCGCAGGAGAAAAAAGCAGATAGCATGAGTGAATAAGTGGGATGTCAATGTTTTGGAAAAAGGAATCAGGTAATTGAATGAGACTGACAGGTCAGAGTGTTGTCTGGTGGTGAAACACAACACAAAGTGTATCGCTGTTTGACACAGGGGTCAGAGAGAAAGGAGGCTAGAGTGACCCCGTTGTTTTTATATGCTAATACGGTCTGTTTATCCCTGTCACAAACACACAGACTCTCTTACACCCCTCCACTCTTCTCTGCTTCCCATTGTTTGTGCTCTGAACAAATTGATTGCTTTGGTTTCTTTGGTGTGTTGTTTGGAAAGACAAACATGGGTCTCGTATCGACTCGTATAACAGGAAACTAAAGACAAAGAGAAAGACAATTTCAAGCCATTTGATTGCAAAGAATGAATGGGTGAGCTCACTGATACAATGTATTTATTATTATTATAATTATAATTGAAAGGAAAGCAAATCAATGAATAAGGTTTCTCAACATTTCGCATGCCACTAAACATCAACAGCCTAACATACTGGAATACCAGATTTTGTTGTAACATAACAAGCTACTTTTTACAGAGATACTTTTTGAAATACTTGTATAAGGGTTGAGGCTCGGGTTGGCGTTGAGGCTCGGGTTGGCGTTGAGGCTCGGGTTGGCGTTGAGGCTCGGGTTGGGGTTGAGGCTCGGGTTGGCGTTGAGGCTCGGGTTGGGGTTGAGGCTCGGGTTGGCGTTGAGGCTCGGGTTGGGGTTGAGGCTCGGGTTGGCGTTGAGGCTCGGGTTGGCGTTGAGGCTCGGGTTGGGGTTGAGGCTCGGGTTGTCGTTGAGGCAAGGGTTATGGTTGAACTGGGATGTGTACATGAAGCTAGGGTTAGGGTTTAGGCTAGGGTTGGGGTTGAGGCTAGGGTTGGGGTTGAGGCTAGGGTTGGGGTTGAACTGGGATGTGTTCATGAAACTAAGGTTGGGGTTATGATTGGGGTTAGGGTTGGGGTTGGGGTTAGTGTTGGGGTTAGAGTTAGTGTGGGGTTAGGGTTATGATTGGGGTTAGGGTTAGTGTAGGGGTTAGGGTTAGTGTTGGGGTTATGATTGGGGTTAGGGTTAGTGTTAGGGTTATGATTGGGGTTAGTGTTGGGGTTAGGGTTAGTGTTGGGGTTATGATTGGGGTTAGGGTTAGTGTTGGGGTTGGGGTTAGTGTTGGGGTTGGGGTAAGTGTTGGGGTTAGTGTAGGGGTTAGGGTTATGATTAGGGTTAGTGTAGGGGTTAGTGTAGGGGTTGGGGTTATGATTGGGGTTAGTGTTAGGGTTAGTGTAGGGGTTGAGGCTAGCTACAGTATTTTTACATGGGCACAGTGACTGAGCCTTGCTGTGGAAGTCAAGTGCCCCTGTGGAACGAGCCCCTCATTCATGCTCCTTGTCACCAAACACAAAATGCTGCTACCATTCTACTCCTGCCTCTCACCAACAGCCTGCACACACACACACACACACACACATTGATTTACCAGTTATTATTAACACCAAATTATTGAATGTCCGATGATGGATGTTTGGGGTAGACAAATAATTCTCCCAAATGGGTTATCAAGCCAACGCCGCTGTCACCGTTGCCACAGCAACCACACTGTTGACAGGGCGTTATGACAAAGAGTTATTTTTTGTGGAGATTCATCTACGAAATGAGTTCCGCTCGAAGCACAGCACAGGCCCCACCAGGCAACCTTAAATACAGTTGAATTCGGAAGTTTACATACACCTTAGCCAAATTCATTTAAACTCAGTTTTTCACAATTCCTGACAATTAATCCTAGTAAAAATTCCCTGTCTTAGGTCAGTTAGGATCACCACTTTATTTTAAGAATGTGAAATGTCAGAATAATAATAGAGAATGATTTATTTCAGCTTTAATTTATTTCATCACATTCCCAGTGGGTCAGAAGTTTACATACACTCAATTAGTATTTGGTAGCATTGCCTTTAAATTGCTGAACTTGGGTCAAACGTTTCAGGTAGCCTTCCACAAGCTTCCCAAAATAAGATGGGTGAATTTTGGCCCATTCCTCCTGACAGAGCTGGGGTAACTGAGTCAGGTTTGTAGGCCTCCTTGCTCACACACGCTTTTTCAGTCCTGCCCACAGAACTGAGATTGAGGTCAGGGCTTTGTGATGGCCACTCCAATATCTTGACTTTGTTGTCCTTAAGCCATTTGCCTCAACTTTGGAGGTATGCTTGGGGTCATTGTCCATTTGGAAGACCCATTTGCGACCAAGCTTTGACTTCCTGACTGATGTCTTGAGATGTTGCTTCAATATATCCACATCATTTTCCTGCCTCATGATGCCATTTATTTTGTGAAGTGCACCAGTCCTGCAGCAAAGCACCCCCACAACATGATGCTGCCACCCCCGTGTTTCACGTTTGGGATGGTGTTCTTCGGTTTGCAAGCCTCCCCCTTTTTCCTCCAAACATAACGATGGTCATTATGGCGAAACAGTTCTATTTTTGTTTCATCAGACAAGAAGACATTTCTCTAAAAAGTACGATCTTTGTTCCCATGTGCAGTTGCAAACCGTAGTCTGGCTTTCTTATGGTGGTTTTGGAGCAGTGGCTTCTTCCTTGCTGAGCGGCATTTCAGGTTATGTCGATATAGGACTCGTTTGACTGTGGATATAGATACTTTTGCACCTGTTGACTCCAACATCTTCACAAGGTCCTTCGCTGTTGTTCTGGGATTGATTTACACTTTTCGCACCAAAGTACGTTGATCTGTAGGACACAGAACGAACGCGTATCCGTTCAATATTTGTTTTTAAATAAGATAAAAAGGGCGACCTGTCAATGAGCACTGTGGCCGGACACCAAAGGGTCCCAGTAACTGTGCGTCCAGCTGGATGGATGTTCTTCAGTTCTGGGGAGTAAATCATGAAAATGATCAGCTCCGCCTATCATTTAATACAGTGTAGTATTTCAGGGTTTTGGGTTTAGCGCAAGTCACTCAGTGCTGTGTGTATTTCCTGTTTCCGTTCCTGTGCATGCTGTGAGAAGCTTGAGCTGAGGATGCACCCCCCCCCCCCCCTCCACCCCCTGCCAAGAAAATGTTACCGTTAATACACAAGAGATATATTACACCCCCCCCCCACCAAGACAATGTTACCATTAATACACAATAGATAAATTACACCCCCCCCCCCCCCCCCCGCCCCACCAAGACAATGTTACCGTTAATACACAAGATATAAATTACACCCCCCCCCCCCAACACAATGTTACCGTTAATACACAAGATATAAATTACACCCCCCCCCCCCCCCCCACCAAGACAATGTTACCATTAATACACAAGAGATAAATTACACCCCCCCCCCCAACACAATGTTACCGTTAATACACAAGAGATAAATTACACCCCCCCCCCCACCAAGACAATGTTACCATTAATACACAAGCGATAAATTACACCCCCCCCCCCGCCCCACCAAGACAATGTTACCATTAATACACAAGAGATAAATTACACCCCCCCACCCCCCTCCACCCCCTGCCAAGAAAATGTTATCGTTAATACACAATAGATAAATTACACCCCCCCCCCCCCCAACACAATGTTACCGTTAATACACAAGAAATAAATTACACCCCCCCCCCCCCCCCCCGAGACAATGTTACCGTTAATACACAAGAGATAAATTACACCCCCCCCCCCCCCAACACAATGTTACAGTTAATACACAAAAAATAAATTACCCCCCCCCCCCCCCACCAAGACAATGTTACCATTAATACACAAGAGATAAATTACACCCCCCTTCCCTCCTCGCCCAGCGGCCTTCTGGGAATGGGTTCCACCTCAGCGCACACGGCAGATTAAACCAAAGGGGAGCAATATTTACAAATCAGCCAATGGTTTAGGGAAGGGGCAACACTATCCATCAATGACCCCCTCTGTACAGCAGTTCCTCTCGCTGGATGGCTCCCTCTACCCCCCTGGTCCTCTAAAACCACCTCCTTGATCCAACCACCCAGTGAGCTCTGATAGTAAAACCAATGTTTTTAATAGTTGAACGGACAATATACAAAATAAAGGACTAAATGAACAAAACTAATAGGGTCTGAAATAGTTCTGATATGATGAAACCATAAATAGACTGTATACAAAGTTTGCTGCGCACTGACACAATAGTATCTTCAGTCCATTTTGTGTTCATTTCCCTCCACAATACCCGCTTGTTATTATATAGGGTTATAACTACAGTTGAAGTGGGAAGTTTACATACACCGTCGCCAAATACATTTAAACTCTGTTTTTCACAATTCCTGACATTTAATCCTAGTAAGAATTCCCTGTCTTAGGTCAGTTAGGGTCACCACTTTATTTTAAGAATGTGAAATGTCAGAATAATAGTAGAGAGAATTATTTCTCCATACGCACGTAAAGTTTACTTTTCTCAAATGGTGTGCAAATATTTGTTTACATCCCTGTTAGTGAGCATTTCTCCTTTGCCAAGTTCATTAATCCACCTGACAGGTGTGACATTTCAAGAAGTTGATTAAACAGAATGATTATTACACAGGTGCATGTTGTGCTGGAGATCATTTGGAGGCTCCCGAGTGGCGCAGTGGTCTAAGGCGCTGCATCTCAGTGCTAGAGGCATCACTACAGACCTGGTTCGATTCCAGGCTGTATCAACTGCCAAATTCTCTTAAACAATGTTGGAGGCAGTTTATGGTAGAGAGGCCATGACCGGGAGTCCCATAGGGCTGCGCACAATTGGCCCAGTGTCGTTAGGGTTTGGCCTGGGTAGGCCGTCATTGTAAATAATAATTTGTTCTTAACTGACTCGCCTAGTTAAATAATAATAAATAAATAATAATAAAAGGCCACTCTAAAATGTGCAGTTTTGTCACAACACAAGTTTTGAGGGAGTGTGCAATTGGCATGCTGACTGCAGGAATGTCCACCAGTGCTATTGCCAGAGAATTGAATGTTAATTTCTCTACCATAAACTGCCTCCAACATTGTTTAAGAGAATTTGGCAGTACATCCAACCGGCCGCAGCAAAGTGTAACCACGCTTGCCAAGGACCTCCATATCTGGATTCTTCATCTGCGGGATCGCCTGCGGGATCGTCTGAGACCAGCCACAGCTGATGAAACTGTGGGTTTTCTAAACAAACCGTCAGCTCATCGTCCTCACCGGGGTCTTGACCTGACTGCAGCGTGGAATCCTAACCGACTTCAGTGGGCAAATGCTCACCTTCGATGCCTACTAGCACGCTGGAGAAAAGTGCTATTCACGAATGAATCCCGGTTTAAATTGTACCGGGCAGATGGCAGACATGAAATCGTGTGGGTGAGTGGTAAAATGATGTCAATGTTGTGAATAGACTACCCCCCCGTGGCGGTGGGGTTATGGTATGGGCAGGCATACGGACAACGAACACGAGTGCATTTTATCAATGTCAATTTAATTACACAGATTTTCCGTTAATCGTACCATTAATCTGCGGCCATCACCTCATGTTTCAGCATGATAATGCACAGCTCCATGTCGCAAAGATCTGTACACTATTCCTGGAAGATGAAAATGTCCCAGTTCTTCCATCGCCTGCCTACTCACCAGACATGTCACCCATTGAGCGTGTTTGGGATCCTTCAACTTCACACAAACTTTGAAGAAGAGTTGGACAACATTTCACAGGCCACAATCAAAAGCCTGATCAACTCCATGGGAATGAGATCTATCTATCTATCCCAGTAACCGAAAGGTCACTGATTCCAATTCCCGAGCCGACAAAGTGAAAAATCTGTTGATTTGCCCCTTGAGCAAGGCATTTAATCCTAATTTGCTCCAGGGGTGCTGTACTACTATGGCTGACCCTCTAAAAAGAAGAGGGTCAGCCTAGCAGTTAGAGCGTTGGGCCAGTAACTGAAAGGTTGCTGGTTCAAAAGCCAGAGCCGACAAGGTGAAAAATCTGTCAATGTGCCCTTAAACCAGGCACTTAACCCTAATCTACTCCAGGGCCGCTGTACTACTATGAATGAACCTGTGAAACAACACATTTCACCGCACCTATCTGCATATGCTCAGACCGATCTCTCTTTTGATTGGATGGATTAGACTGAGGTACCTGATGTGATATCACAAAGGAAGTCATCTGGAACAAGTCATCTTGGGTACACCATGTATCTCGATGTCACGGCGAGTTCTCTAAACATGATGTTTTACAGTGCCTTGCGAAAGTATTCGGCCCCATTGAACTTTGCGACCTTTTGCCACATTTCAGGCTTCAAACATAAAGATATAAAACTGTATTTTTTTGAGAAGAATCAACAACAAGTGGGACACAATCATGAAGTGGAACGACATTTATTGGATATTTCAAACTTTTTTAACAAATCAAAAACTGAAAAATTGGGCGTGCAAAATTATTCAGCCCCCTTAAGTTAATACTTTGTAGCGCCACCTTTTGCTGCGATTACAGCTGTAAGTCGCTTGGGGTATGTCTCTATCAGTTTTGCACATCGAGAGACTCCCATTCCTCCTTGCAAAACAGCTCGAGCTCAGTGAGGTTGGATGGAGAGCATTTGTGAACAGCAGTTTTCAGTTCTTTCCACAGATTCTCGATTGGATTCAGGTCTGGACTTTGACTTGGCCATTCTAACACCTGGATATGTTTATTATTGAACCATTCCATTGTAGATTTTGCTTTATGTTTTGGATAATTGTCTTGTTGGAATATAAATCTCCGTCCCAGTCTCCGTCCCAGACTCCATCAGGTTTTCTTCCAGAATGGTCCTGTATTTGACTCCATCCATCTTCCCATCAATTTTAACCATCTTCCCTGTCCCTGCTGAAGAAAAGCAGGCCCAAACCATGATGCTGCCACCACCATGTTTGACAGTGAGGATGGTGTGTTCAGCTGTGTTGCTTTTACGCCAAACATAACGTTTTGCATTCTTGCCAAAAAGTTCAATTTTGGTTTCATCTGACCAGAGCACCTTCGGTCAGATGAAACATGTTTGGTGTGTCTCCCAGGTGGCTTGTGGCAAACTTTAAACGACACTTTTTATGGATATCTTTAAGAAATGGCTTTCTTCTTGCCACTCTTCCATAAAGGCCAGATTTGTGCAATATACGACTGATTGTTGTCCTATGGACAGAGTCTCCCACCTCAGCTGTAGATCTCTGCAGTTCATCCAGAGTGATCATGGGCCTCTTGGCTGCATCTCTGATCAGTCTTCTCCTTGTATGAGCTGAAAGTTTAGAGGGACGGCCAGGTCTTGGTAGATTTGCAGTGGTCTGATACTCCTTCCATTTCAATATTATCGCTTGCACAGTGCTCCTTTGGATGTTTAAAGCTTGGGAAATCTTTTTGTATCCAAATCCGGCTTTAAACTTCTTCACAACAGTATCTCGGACCTGCCTGGTGTGTTCCTTGTTCTTCATGATGCTCTCTGCGCTTTTAACGGACCTCTGAGACTATCACAGTGCAGGTGCATTTATACGGAGACTTGATTACACACAGGTGGATTGTATTTATCATCATTAGTCATTTAGGTCAACATTGGATCATTCAGAGATCCTCACTGAACTTCTGGAGAGAGTTTGCTGCACTGAAAGTAAAGGGGCTAATAATGAAAGTAAAGGGGGAATAATTTTGCATGCCCAATTTTTCAGTTTTTGATTTGTTAAAAAAGTTTGAAATATCCAATAAATGTCATTCCACTTCATGATTGTGTCCCATTGTGTTGTTGATTCTTCACAAAAAAATACAGTTTTATATCTTTATGTTTGAAGCCTGAAATGTGGCAAAAGGTCGCAAAGTTCAAGGGGGCCGAATACTTTCGCAAGGCACTGTACCAGTGTTCTGGGATTGACGTCAGTATCAGATCTGACTCCTCTCTCCGATGCTGAGGAGTCAGGGTTAGTCAACTCCAAGCTATTCACTCACTACTACAGCTGATAACGAACAGAGTGATCTACCTAGAGAGTGCTAGACAGACAAGTACAGTTCTGCCTTTGTCTGGTCCTTGTTAATAGCTATCTATTAATTAAAGGACAAATCCGTAATTTGTTTTTCAGACAAACGGCAAAGGCACTTCGGTTGATGCATTACAGCTGAGGGCTGGAGATACAAAATGTAACCTGTCAAATTCAGGAGGCTCCCGAGTGGCAGAGCGGTGTAAGGCACTGGATCTCAGGGATAGAGGTGTCACTACAGACCCTGGTTCTATTCCAGGCTGTGTCACAACCGGCCATGATTGGGAGTCCCATAGGGCAGCTTACAATTGGCCCAGCATCGTCCAGGTTAGGTTTTGACTGGGGTAGGCTGTCATTATAAATAAGAATTTGTTCTTAAATGACTTGCCTCGTTAAAAAAAAATGGATGTATCATTAATTAAAATGACCATTGAACAGCTGTAAATATTACAGACTGCCCCTTTAAAGGCCACTGCACGCTCTCTCCCTCAGCTATATGGGAACCAGCTGACACCCTCATCATTCAGTGCCTCCCTTGACTTTATCATTGCCAGTTACCTCTTCCATTGAGCTAATGTACTGATCACACAGAGGGAGCACTTTCCCATGACTGTATAGCCCTACATCAGTGAGCAGAGACAGTGTGTGTGTGAGTGAGAGACTGTGTGTCAGTGGCCCATTAACTCATTAGTTCTTACCTGCCAGGTAGAAAATAGAGGGCACCTGGCTTCCTGAGTGGTGCAGCGGTCTAAGACACTAGATTGCAGTGCTTGAAGCGTCACAACAGACCCGGGTTTGATCCCAGGCTGTGTTACAGCTGGCCGTGACCGGGAGTAGCAGCAATGGGACACGACTGTAACCACCAATTGGATACCACGAAATTGGAGAGAAAAATGTGTAAAAAATACAAAATAAAACAAATATAGAGGACACCTGTTATACCGGAGGTCAATTTGGAACCAAGAGCCATAAAATAAGCAGACGAAGGCTTATAGCTCTGTGTGTGTGTGTGTGTGTGTGTGTGTGTGTGTGTGTGTGTGTGTGTGTGTGTGTGTGTGTGTGTGTGTGTGTGTGTGTGTGTGGTTAAAAACAGACTTCTGAGGCTCAGTAGAAGCGTTATATAAATCATACTGCTCCAGAAATTTGCTGAAAGCTGTAACCTGCAAAGTGAGAGGAAAAAAACGATTTCAGGTTTCATTTTACAAGAGGAGGTGGAGAAAATCGATAGGCTGAACGTGGGCTGATTGCCAACTCGCTGTGGGAAAATTAAAGATATGAGGCGAAAACAAAAATCAGCAGGTTCTCTCTCCAGCTCAGGCTATCTGAGTCCCACATGGCACCCTATTCCCTATATAGTGAACTATTTTTTACCAGAGCCCCATGGCACCCTATTCCCTATATAGTGAACTACTTTTTACCAGAGCCCTATTCCCTATATAGTGAACTACTGTTTACCAGAGCCCTATTCCCTATATAGTGAACTACCCACTATATAGGGATTAGGATAACATTTGGTCAGTGAGTCCAAGCTCGGGATATATTACATCGCAAGAGTTACAACACAGAAGGGTGTTTTGATGGGCCAAGCAAGCAAGCAAGCAAGCACGCGCACACACGCACGCACAACACACACGCACACAGTCTTGTACAGCTAACCTTGTGAGGACAAACAATTCAGTCCCACTCAAAATCCTATTTTCTTTTACCCTAACCCGTACTCTTACCCTAACTCTAGCTCATAAACCTACTTCTAACCTTAGCCCTAAACCCCCTAGAAATAGCATTTGGCAACGTGGGAACTAACAAAATGTCCCCAGTTGGCAAACTTTTTGTTTGTTTACTTTTCTTGAACAGTTAAACACATCCACACACACAGAATTCTGACTTTGCAGCTGGCCCACTTACTGTAGTGGAAACTACTCAGTTCTGCCTGCAGGGCAGACTCATGACAATAAACATAAAACCTGTGACCCACACAGTATTAGCTACCTAGTACCAGCTGTGACAGTCCTGATGGTAGTCCTTTCAACACACACACACACACACACACACACACACACACACACACACACACACACACACACACAGCAGGATGGCAATTACAGCAGGTAGAGGTAGAAGGGAAGCCCATCTATCCAGAAATGCTTCAGTGAATAGCAGCCCTCAGTCAGCCAGGCATGTTCTTCTCATCTCCACCATGTAGTTCAATGGTATGGAAAGATACATGTCTTCTGTATCACAGGTGTTCACGGCCTACCACGTATACGTTCACTATTTACTAATTTTACATTTACAGACTTTCACTTTATATTGTATAATACGCCATCTGTTTTCTGTCAATTTAATTTGAGCGATGCAAAGTCCATTTCTGCTCCGATTCTAGAAACTATTTATAACCAGAAGCCCAATCAACCCCTCACAGTCAGTCACTCCATCATCCACCCCCTAACCATTCCTCTGCCTGTCCACAGCTGACTGACTCTCTGTGGAAGGGTTCACATTAGTGAGTGAGGGCTGTATCCCAAACGCCACCCTATCCCCTATGTTGTGCTTTACATAGTGGTGGTGCAGCTTCTCTGCTGCTCTGTCAGGCATCAATAACCAAAGTTGAGGCCTTGAGGGGTAATTGTGTTGGAGGGGTCAGGGGAGGGTCAGGGGGGCATTTCACCATCTCTGGCCCTGTCTAATGAACAGAGCTGAACACACACACACAGAATCATGTACACACGCACATACACACAAATGCCACAAGCCAACACACACACACATCACTGTGTGACATTGTCCAATCCCAGGCCCCATTGCCCCATGCCAATTACAGCCCTCCTGATGAATCTACAGTAGATCCCAACACTGCCTCAGGACCACTGACTATGACTGACTGAACATGACTGACTGACCACTGACTACCAGACTGACCACTGACTGACCACTGACTACCAGACTGACCACTGACTGACCTCTGACTATGACTGACTGACCACTGACTATGACTGACTGACCATGAACTGATTGACCACTGACCACCAGACTGACCACTGACCACCAGACTGACCACTGACTACCAGACTGACCACTGACTACAACTGACTGACTGACCACTGTGACTGACCACTGACTGACTACCACAGACAGACTACCACTGCCTGACCACTGATTACCACTGCCTGACCACTGACTACCACTACCTGACCACTGACTACCACTGCCTGACCACTGACTACCACTGCCTGACCACTGATTACCACTGCCTGACCTGACCACTGACTACCACTGCCTGACCACTGACTACCACTGCCTGACCACTGACTACCACTACCTGACCACTGACTACCACTGCCTGACCACTGACTACCACTGCCTGACCACTGACTACCACTACCTGACCACTGACTACCACTACCTGACCACTGACTACCACTGCCTGACCACTGATTACCACTGCCTGACCTGACCACTGACTACCACTGCCTGACCTGACCACTGACTACCACTGCCTGACCACTGATTACCACTGCCTGACCACTGACTACCACTGCCTGACCACTGACTACCACTGCCTGACCACTGATTACCACTGCCTGACCACTGATTACCACTGCCTGACCACTGATTACCACTGCCTGACCACTGATTACCACTGCCTGACCACTGATTACAACTGCCTGACCACTGACTACCACTGACTACCACTGACTATCACTGACTACCACTGACTATCACTGCCTGACCACTGATTACCACTGCCTGACCACTGATTACAACTGCCTGACCTGACCACTGATTACCACGGCCTGACCACTGACTACCACTACCTGACCACTTATTACCACTGCCTGACCACTGACTATTACTGCCTGACCACTGATTACCACTGCCTGACCACTGACTACGACTGCCTGACCACTGATTACCACTGCCTGACCACTGATTACCACTGCCTGACCACTGACTATCACTGCCTGACCACTGATTACCACTGCCTGACCACGGACTACCACTGACTACCACTGATTACCACTGCCTGACCACTGATTACCACTGCCTGACCACTGATTACCACTGCCTGACCACTGATTACCACTGCCTGACCACTGACTATCACTGCCTGACCACTGATTACCACTGCCTGACCACGGACTACCACTGACTACCACTGATTACCACTGCCTGACCACTGATTACCACTGCCTGACCACTGATTACCACTACCTGACCACTGATTACCACTGCCTGACCACTGATTACCACTGATTACCACTGCCTGACCACGGACTACCACTGACTACCACTGACTACCACTGATTACCACTGATTACCACTGCCTGAACACGGACTACCCCTGATTACCCCTGATTACCCCTGATTACCACTGATTACCACTGCCTGACCACGGACTACCACTGACTACCACTGCCTGACCACTGATTACCACTGCCTGACCACTGATTACCACTGCCTGACCACTGATTACCACTTCCTGACCACTGATTACCACTGCCTGACCACTGCCTGACCACTGATTACCACTGCCTGACCACTGATTACCACTGCCTGACCACGGACTACCACTGACTACTACTGACTACCACTGACTACCACTGACTACCACTGATTACCACTGCCTGAACACGGACTACCCCTGATTACCACTGATTACCACTGATTACCACTGCCTGACCACTGACTACCACTGACTACCACTGACTACACTGACTACCACTGCCTGACCACTGATTACCACTGCCTGACCACTGATTACCACTGCCTGACCACTGATTACCACTGCCTGACCACGGACTACCACTGACTACCACTGATTACCACTGCCTGACCACTGATTACCACTGCCTGACCACTGATTACCACTGCCTGACCACTGATTACCACTGCCTGACCACTGATTACCACTGCCTGACCACTGATTACCACTGCCTGACCACTGATTACCACTGCCTGACCACTGATTACCACTGCCTGACCACTGATTACCACTGCCTGACCACTGATTACCACTGCCTGACCACGGACTATCACTGCCTGACCACTGATTACCACTGCCTGACCACTGATTACCACTGCCTGACCACTGATTACCACTGCCTGACCACTGATTACCACTGCCTGAACACGGACTACCCCTGATTACCACTGATTACCACTGATTACCACGGACTACCACGGACTACCACTGCCTGATTTGCACCTCCTTGTTATTGCATTTCCTTTTAATTTCCGTGTCTGAATTAATATTCAGTAGTGTCTATGAATCACATGATTATGAAGGCATACATGTATGAAAGCGTGTGTTCTTATTTTAAATGTATGTAGTTCTGTCCTTGTTTTTTATTTTACCTTTATTTAACTAGGCAAGTCAGTTAAGAACAAATTCTTATTTTCAATGACGGCCTAGGAACAGTGGGTTAACTGCCTGTTCAGGGGCAGAAGGACAGATTTGTACCTTGTCAGCTCGGGGGTTTGAACTTGCAACCCTCCGGTTACTAGTCCAACGCTCTCACCACCCCAGGTGGTGTACTTGTCTATTAATGTTCTGTAATACACTATACTGTGTATACAAAAGTATGTTGACACCCCTTCAAATGAGTGGATTTCACTATTTCAGCCTCACCCGTTGCTGACATGTGTAAAACATCAAGTACACGGTCATGCAATCTCCATAGACAAACATTGGCAGTAGAATGGCCTTACTGAAGAGCTCAGTGACTTTCAGTGTGCCGCCATCACAGGATGCCACCTTTCCAACAAGTCAGTTCGTCAAATTTCTGCCCTGCTAGAGCTGCCCTGGTCAACTGTAAGTGCTGTTACTGTGAAGTGGAAACGTCTAGGAGCAACAACGGCTCAGCCGCAAAGTGGCCACACAAGATCACAGAATGGGACCACCGAGTGCTGAAGCGCGTAGCGTGTAAAAATCGTCTGTCCTCGGTTGCAACACTCAGTACCGAGTTCTAAATTGCCTCTGGAAGCAACGTCAGCTCAATAACTGTTCGTCGGGAGCTTCATGAAATGAGTTTCCATGGCCGAGCAGCCACACACAAACCTAAGATCACCATGAACAAAGCTAATTGTAAAGTGAGCCACCATTGGATTCTGGAGCAGTGGAAACGCGTTCTCTGTAGTGATAAATCATGCTTCACCATCTGGCAGTCCGACGGACAAATCTGGGTTTGGCAAATGCTAGGAGAACACTACTTTCCCAAATGCATAGTACCAACTGTAAAGTTTGGAGCAGGAGGAATAATGGTCTGGGGCTGTTTTTCATGGTTCGGGCTAGACCCCTAAATTCCAGTGAAGGGAAATCTTAAAGCTACAGCATAGAATGACATTCTAGACGATTCTGTGCTTTAAACTTTGTGGCAACAGCTTGGGGAAGGCCCTTTACTATTTCAGCATGACAATGCCCCGGTGCACAAATTAGGTCCGTGCAGAAATGGTTTGTCAAGATCGGTGTGGAAGAACTTGACTGGCCTGCACAGAGCCCTGACCTCAACCCCATCGAACACCTTTGGGATGAATTGGAACAGCAACTGTGAGCCAGGCCTAATTGCCCAACATTACGGCCCAACCTCACTAATGTTGAGGCTGAATGGAAGCAAGTCCCTGCAGAAATGTTCCAACATCTAGTGGAAAGCCTTCCCAAAAGAGTGGAGGCAGTTATAGCAGCAAAGGGGGGGGACCAACTCCAAATTACTGCCCATGATTCTGGAATGAGATGTTCGACAAGCAGGTGTCCACATACTTTTGGTGATGTAGTTTATGTCATGTTCTGTGTTTCTTGTGGACCTCAAGATGAGTCTTTACTGCTTTAGCAGCAACTAATGGGGATTCTAACAAAATACCAACGGGGATCCTAATGAAATACTAATGTGGATTCTAATATAATGCTAACGGGGACCCTAATGAAATACTAATGGGTACCCTAATGACATACTAATAAAATACTAACGGGGACCCTAATGAAATTCTAATGGGGTTTCTAATAAAATACTAACGGGGACCCTAATGAAATACTAATGGGGATTCTAATAAAATACTAACGGGTACCCTAATAAAATACTAATGGGGACCTTAATGAAATACTACTAAAATTATATAATGGGTATCCTAATGAAATACTAATGGGTACCCTAATGAAATACTAATAAAATACTAATGGGTAGCCTAATGAAATACTAATAAAATACTAATGGGTACCCTAATGAAATACTAATAAAATACTAACGGGGACCCTAATGAAATTCTAATGGGGATTCTAATAAAATACTAAACGGGGACCCTAATGAAATACTAATGGGGATTCTAATAAAATACTAACGGGTACCCTAATAAAATACTAATGGGGACCCTAATGAAATACTAATAAAATACTAATGGGTATCCTAATGAAATACTAATGGGAACCCTAATGAAATACTAATAAAATACTAATGGGTACCCTAATGAAATACTAATAAAATACTAATGGGTGCCCTAATGAAATACTAATAAAATCCTAATGGGGACCCTAATGAAATACTAATGGGTACCCTAATGAAATACTAATAAAATACTAATGGGTACCCTAATGAAATAATAATAAAATACTAATGGGTACCCTAATGAAATACTAATAAAATACTAACGGGGACCCTAATGAAATTCTAATGGGGATTCTAATCAAATATTAACGGGGACCCTAATGAAATACTAATGAAGATTCTAATAAAATACTAACGGGTACCCTAATAAAATACTAACGGTGACCTAATGAAATACTAATAAAATACTAATGGGTACCCTAATGAAATACCAATAAAATACTAATGGGTACCCTAATGAAATACTAATAAAATACAAATGGGTACCCTAATGAAATACTAATAAAATACTAACGGGGACCCTAATGAAATACTAACGGGTACCCTAATAAGATACTAACGGTAACCTAATGAAATACTAATAAAATACTAATGGGTACCCTAATGAAATACTAATAAAATACTAATGGGTACCCTAATGAAATACCAATAAAATACTAATGGGTACCCTAATGAAATACTAATAAAATACAAATGGGTACCCTAATGAAATACTAATAAAATACTAATGGGTACCCTAATGAAATACTAATAAAATACAAATGGGTACCCTAATGAAATACTAATAAAATACTAACGGGGACCCTAATGAAATACTAATGGGGATTCTAATACAATACTAACGGGTACCCTAATAAAATACTAACGGGTACCTTAATAAAATACTAATGGGGACCCTAATGAAATACTAATAAAATACTAAAGGGTACCCTAATGAAATACTAATAAAATACTAACGGGGACCCTAATGAAATACTAATGGGGATTCTAATACAATACTAACGGGTACCCTAATAAAATACTAATGGGTACCCTAATGAAATACTAATAAAATACTAAAGGGTATCCTAATGAAATACTAATGGGTACCCTAATGAAATACTAATAAAATACTAATGGGTACCCTAATGAAATACTAATAAAATACTAATGGGTACCCTAATGAAATACTAATAAAATCCTAATGGGGACCCTAATGAAATACTAATGGGTACCCTAATGAAATACTAATAAAATACTAATGGGTACCCTAATGAAATAATAATAAAATACTAATGGGTACCCTAATGAAATACTAATAAAATACTAACAGGGACCCTAATGAAATTCTAATGGGGATTCTAATAAAATATTAACGGGGACCCTAATGAAATACTAATGGAGATTCTAATAAAATACTAACGGGTACCCTAATAAAATACTAACGGTAACCTAATGAAATACTAATAAAATACTAATGGGTACCCTAATGAAATACTAATAAAATACTAATGGGTACCCTAATGAAATACTAATAAAATACAAATGGGTACCCTAATGAAATACTAATAAAATACTAACGGGGACCCTAATGAAATACTAACGGGTACCCTAATAAGATACTAACGGTAACCTAATGAAATACTAATAAAATACTAATGGGTACCCTAATGAAATACTAATAAAATACAAATGGGTACCCTAATGAAATACTAATAAAATACTAACGGGGACCCTAATGAAATACTAATGGGGATTCTAATACAATACTAACGGGTACCCTAATAAAATACTAACGGGTACCCTAATAAAATACTAATGGGGACCCTAATGAAATACTAATAAAATACTAAAGGGTACCCTAATAAAATACTAATAAAATACTAACGGGGACCCTAATGAAATACTAATGGGGATTCTAATACAATACTAACGGGTACCCTAATAAAATACTAACGGGTACCCTAATAAAATACTAATGGGGACCCTAATGAAATACTAATAAAATACTAAAGTGTATCCTAATGAAATACTAATGGGTACCCTAATGAAATACTAATAAAATACTAATGGGTACCCTAATGAAATACTAATAAAATACTAATGGGTACCCTAATGAAATACTAATAAAATACTAACGGGGACCCTAATGAAATTCTAATGGGGATTCTAATAAAATACTAAACGGGGACCCTAATGAAAAACTAATGGGGATTCTAATAAAATACTAACGGGTACCCTAATAAAATACTAATGGGGACCCTAATGAAATACTAATAAAATACTAATGGGTATCCTAATGAAATACTAATGGGAACCCTAATGAAATACTAATAAAATACTAATGGGTACCCTAATGAAATACTAATAAAATACTAATGGGTACCCTAATGAAATACTAATAAAATCCTAATGGGGACCCTAATGAAATACTAATGGGTACCCTAATGAAATACTAATAAAATACTAATGGGTACTCTAATGAAATAATAATAAAATACTAATGGGTACCCTAATGAAATACTAATAAAATACTAACGAGGACCCTAATGAAATTCTAATGGGGATTCTAATAAAATATTAACGGGGACCCTAATGAAATACTAATGGAGATTCTAATAAAATACTAACGGGTACCCTAATAAAATACTAACGGTAACCTAATGAAATACTAATAAAATACTAATGGGTACCCTAATGAAATACTAATAAAATACTAATGGGTACCCTAATGAAATACTAATAAAATACTAACGGGGACCCTAATGAAATACTAATGGAGATTCTAATAAAATACTAACGGGTACCCTAATAAAATACTAACGGTAACCTAATGAAATACTAATAAAATACTAACGGGTACCCTAATAAAATACTAACGGGTACCCTAATAAAATACTAATGGGGACCCTAATGAAATACTAATAAAATACTAAAGGGCATCCTAATGAAATACTAATGGGGACCCTAATGAAATACTAATAAAATACTAATAGGTACCCTAATGAAATACTAATAAAATACTAATGGGGACCCTAATGAAATACAAATAAAATACTAATGGGGACCCTAATGAAATACTAATAAAATACTAACGGGTACCCTAATAAAATACTAATGGGGACCCTAATGAAATACTAATACAATACTAATGGGGATCCTAATGAAATACTAATAAAATACTAATGGGTACCCTAATGAAATTCTAATGGGGATTCTAATAAAATATTAACGGGGACCCTAATGAAATACTAATGGAGATTCTAATAAAATACTAACGGGTACCCTAATAAAATACTAACGGTAACCTAATGAAATACTAATAAAATACTAATGGGTACCCTAATGAAATACTAATAAAATACTAATGGGTACCCCAATGAAATACTAATAAAATACAAATGGGTACCCTAATGAAATACTAATAAAATACTAACGGGGACCCTAATGAAATACTAATAAAATACTAATGGGTACCCTAATGAAATACTAATAAAATACTAATGGGGACCCTAATGAAATACTAATAAAATACTAACGGGTACACTAATAAAATACTAATGGGTACCCTAATGAAATACTAATAAAATACTAATGGGGACCCTAATGAAATACTAATAAAATACTAACGGGTACACTAATAAAATACTAATGGGTACCCTAATGAAATACTAATAAAATACTAATGGGGACCCTAATGAAATACTAATAAAATACTAACGGGTACACTAATAAAATACTAATGGGGATCCTAAAATAATACTAATAAAATACTAATGGGGATCCTACCAAAATACTAATAAAATACTAATGGGGATCCTAACAAAATATGAGTGGGGATCCTAACAAAATACTAATGGGATCCTAACAAAATACTAATGAAATACTAATGGGTACCCTAATGAAATACTAATAAAATACTAATGGGTACCCTAATGAAATACTAATAAAATACTAATGGGGACCCTAATGAAATACTAATAAAATACTAATGGGGACCCTAATGAAATACTAATGGGGATTCTAATAAAATACTAACGGGTACCCTAATAAAATACTAACGGGTACCCTAATAAAATACTAATGGGGACCCTAATGAAATACTAATAAAATACTAACGGGGACCCTAATGAAATTCTAATGGGGATTCTAACAAAATACTAACGGGGACCCTAATGAAATACTAATGGTGATTCTAATAAAATAATAACGGGTACCCTAATAAAATACTAATGGGGACCCTAATGAAATACTAATAAAATACTAATGGGTATCCTAATGAAATACTAATGGGTACCCTAATGAAATACTAATAAAATACTAATGGGTACCATAATGAAATACTAATAAAATACTAATGGGTACCCTAATGAAATAATAATAAAATACTAATGGGGACCCTAATGAAATACTAATAAAATACTAATGGGGACCCTAATGAAATACTAATAAAATACTTATGGGTACCCTAATGAAATACTAACGGGTACCCTAATAAAATATTAATGGGGACCCTAATGAAATACTAATAAAATACTAATGGGGATCCTAACAAAATACTAATAAAATACTAATGGGGATCCTAACAAAATACGAGTGGGGATCCTAACAAAATACTAATGGGATCCTAACAAAATACTAATGGGGATCCGAACAAAATACTAATAAAATACTAATGGGGATCCTAACAAAATACTAATAAAATACTAATGGGGACCCTAATGAAATACTAATGGGTACCCTAATGAAATACTAATAAAATACTAATGGATACCCTAATGAAATACTAATAAAATACTAATGGGGACCCTAATGAAATACCAATAAAATACTAATGGGTACCCTAATAAAATACTAATGGGGACCCTAATGAAATACTAATAAAATACTAATGGGTACCCTAATTAAATACTAATGGGTACCCTAATTAAATACTAATGGGTACCCTAAAGAAATACTAATAAAATACTAATGGGTACCCCAATGAAATACTAATAAAATACTAATGGGGACCCTAACAAAATACTAATAAAATACTAATGGGTACCCTAACGAAATACTAATGGGGACCCTAATAAAATACTAATGGGGACCCTAGTGAAATACTAATGGGGATTCTAATAAAATACTAACGGGGACCCTAATGAAATACTAATGGGTACCCTAATGAAATACTAATAAAAAACTAATGGGTACCATAATGAAATACTAATAAAATACTAATGGGGATCCTAACAAAATACGAGTGGGGATCCTAACAAAATACTAATAAAATACTAATGGGGATCCTAACAAAATACTAATGCGGATCCTAACAAAATACTAATGGGGATCCTAACAAAATTCGAATGGGATCCTAACAAAATACTAATGGGGATCCGAACAAAATACTAATAAAATACTAATGGGGATCCTAACAAAATACTAATGGGGATCCTAACAAAATACTAATGGGGATCCTAATTAAATACCAATGGGGATCCTAACAAAATACAAAAAACACCACTGACAACAGAGCCTGGCCATCAACATCACTCCTTCATTGTGCTGTAGGTTGAATTGGAAGATGAAAGGCCTTGATTACCACAGATGATGAGGACTCATTATGATATAGAAAAATGTATATTTTCTAAAGTCATATTTTCTGTATTCAAATAATTTATTTGTGAGAAAAATGTTGTGTACAATCTGGTGTCCAAGTAGAATGCAACACAAATTTGACATGAATTTAATATTAAATATAATACATTTATTAAATGAATGATCTTAATTTGCAAAAGTACAATATGCACGACTTGGCACCCATTTGGTGGTAGAAGCCAACACGGAATTAAATTAGAGAGGAATATTTATTTAACTAGGCAAGTCAGTTAAGAACAAATTCTTATTTACAATGACGGCCTACTCCAGCCAAATCCAGATGACGCTGGGACAATTGTGCGCCACCCTATGGGACTCCGGCCCAATAGAGCCTGGATTCAAACCAAGTACTATAGTGACACCTCTTGCACTGAGGTGCAGTGCCTTAGACCGCTGCGCCACTTATTTGGCTCTGGTTACATCAAAAGCAGACTGTGCCAAATCAATGTCTCCTCTCTAAATATGAAGCTTCACTGCATCAGTCATGTCATGAG
Source organism: Oncorhynchus mykiss (assembly GCF_057628025.1). Classification (NCBI taxonomy): domain Eukaryota; kingdom Metazoa; phylum Chordata; class Actinopteri; order Salmoniformes; family Salmonidae; genus Oncorhynchus; species Oncorhynchus mykiss. The sequence continues at coordinate 93,668,767 of NC_143023.1, forward strand.
ACTAGGTAGGCTGCCTGAACAGAAGTTTTGAGAGAGAGAGGGAAGGAGCGAAGTGAAAAAAAAGAATGACAGAGGGAGAAAACAAGAGAACACAGAGAGAGAAAACGAGAGAACACAGAGAGAAAACAAGAGAGAAAATAGAAAGATTGCGAGAGGACGAGAGAGAACAAGATATGAACAGAGAAGGGGAATTACAGAGAGCGAGAATATACTGCTTCACATCCCAGTTAGCAGTATGGGACGGAACGTCAGTGTCATGTAAAAATAACCTGTCCAATTAGAGAGGCAGAGTCAGTGGGCACCATTCCCCTCCCTGTCCTCCATGCTTTACAATACATTCAATGGACCCACCCCCCCCCCCCCCCCCCATCTCTCCTACTCCAACCCCACTCCCTCTTTCTCTCTTTCCCCCGATCCCTGCATCTACCAGCCAGTCAGTCTATATTTAGAAGCAGTCATGTATTAGTTCTGTTAATGTGATTTTTCACTGTCCCTTATAAAGATGGATCGTTCTGTCAATATCCTATGGGCTGGCTAGCATTAGCTCTCCCAGGCCACATCCCAAATGGCACCCTATTCCTTATTTAGTGCATTACTTTTGATCAGCTCCCATAGGGGCTCTGATGGGGGGGCTCCGGTGAGGGGGCTCTGATGGGGGGGGCTCTGATGGGGATGGGGGGCTCTGGTGGGGATGGGGGGCTCTGGTGGGGGGGCTCTGGTGGGGGTGGGGGGGCTCTGGTGGGGGGGCTCTGATGGGGGGCTCTGATGGGGGGGCTCTGGTTAAAAGTAGAGTATTATAGAGTGAAATGGAATCCCGCGCTGTCCACGGTGCGGCCGGCTGTATGACTTCCTTGAGAATCTTTGAGCGCTGCTGTTTCCGTTATCTATTTAACAGGCTCTGAAAGGAGGATTTATTCCTGTAAATTAGCTCCTGTATAACATGATTGTATCATGGATCATAAACTTGAAGTCAATACATGACCGGAGGATGGGAGGGACATTGTGGTTACGATAAGGGAGAAAATCCCTGACCCTGAATCCAAAATGACATTGCGCGTCCAAATATTTATATATTCTTAATTCCATTCCTTTACCTTAGATTGTGTGTATTGTTAGATATTACTGCACTGTTGGAGCTAGAAACACAAGCATTTCGATTAGATTCATTTCATTTGAATGGCATCAGATTCCCTTCATAGTGCAGTACTGCTGACCAGGGACCTATGGTCTTACGTTCAAAAGTAGTGCACTATAAATCGGTAATAGGATGCCATTCGGAACACAGAGCCTCTCTCTCTTCCTCCCTGATAGTATTCAGCCAGGCCAACAGCTGTTTCAAGCATAACTTTATCTTAGGTCCTCTGTCTATACACCCTCAACTGTCTACAACCCCTACAACCAATGTCCCACACTAGCCATTTGCTCATTGGCCTATTACTTTTAATAGGCAGTTCAGTAATTGGCTATTTCACACATGTAAGGTTTGAGCTGGCAGAGGGTAAAGGCCAGGCAACCGGGCAGACAGCCTGTCAGTGTCTGGTCCTATGGTCATCCATCAATTATGATAAGGCACTGGGAGAGCCACCGCGGCCCTGAGCAAGTCACGCTGTTAAGCCCCATCCCAGCCTCCCTCCCAACATCCCTCCCAGCCCCTGCTTCATCCATTAAAATGTGTGTGTGTGTACAGGAGTTGCAGCCCAGTGTAACCCATTAGACCTTCCCCAGCCACAAGCTGTCTATTTCTCTGAGGGACAGAACTCCATTTAAAAAAAATATATTCCAGACATTAACTATGATCAGGCACGGGGAGAGACACAACGGCTTTCTTTGATTCTCCGTACACAGGGACTACTGCTCCACCATTGTCTCTATGGCTACCAGCTACCATCTGCCAGACACCCACCCACAGATTGGCTCTCCTTTATTTGGATCACATCAAAAATCCCCCTTTTATTCACAATAGATGGATGTAGGATTATTGTTGTGGTTGTTTTGTTGTGAATCTGACATGAATAGAATCAGCAGAGAGATGGTTGGCAGCGTTATAAAAACTGTTCTAAAACACAGCCTTGTTTTTGGACATCAATAAAAAGACTCATCTGGCAATGAGAGACGGGTGGTTGTTTAGAGCCCTCATTCACATGCACACTGGTGTTGATTTAGTGTCTGGAAAAGGTGTGCGATGCATCAGGGCCCTGTTTGACAGGCAGCAATTGTCCTGCTTCAACACCGCAGTTCGTTAATATAAAATAAGTGGTTATATAGCCATACTATTTACTATACTACTGTATATAGTGTAATATTTGACTTTGATAACATAAATCAATGTCATCTACAGCAGGAAATGGGATATCTTCATTTAACACATTAGGGACAACTGTCCATGTTTAAGGAGTGATGCTCCCTTTATCCATCTTACCTTAAACTTTCCCCCTCTCTCGTCAATAACTAGGGTACGGTAGGGTGTGTCTCCTCATCAATAACTAGGGTACGGTAGGGCCTGTCTCCTCATCAATAACCAGGGTACAGTTGAGTCTGTTGTCTCATCAATAACTAGGGTACAGTAGGGCCTGTCTCCTCATCAATAACTAGGGTATGGTAGGGTATGTTGTCTCATCAATAACTAGGGTATGGTAGAGTCTGTTGTCTCATCAATAACTAGGGTATGGTAGGGTCTGTTGTCTCATCAATAACTAGGGTATGGTAGGGTCTGTTGTCTCATCAATAACTAGGACCGGGTAGGGTCTGTTGTCTCATCAATAACTAGGGTACGGTAGGGTCTGTTGTCTCATCAATAACTAGGGTATGGTAGGATCTGTTGTCTCATCAATAACTAGGGTACGGTAGAGTCTGTTGTCTCATCAATAACTAGGGTACGGTAGGGTCTGTTGTCTCATCAATAACTAGGGTATGGTAGGGTCTGTTGTCTCATCAATAACTAGGACCGGGTAGGATCTGTTGTCTCATCAATAACTAGGGTACAGTAGGGTCTGTTGTCTCATCAATAACTAGGGTACAGTAGAGTCTGTTGTCTCATCAATAACTAGGGTACGGTAGGGCCTGTCTCCTCATCAATAACTAGGGTACGGTAGAGTCTGTTGTCTCATCAATAACTAGGGTACAGTAGGGCCTATTGTCTCATCAATAACTAGGGTACAGTAGAGTCTGTTGTCTCATCGATAACTAGGGTACGGTAGGGCCTGTCTCCTCATCAATAACTAGGGTACGGTAGGGTCTGTTGTCTCATCAATAACTAGGGTACGGTAGAGTCTGTTGTCTCATAAATAACTAGGGTACGGTAGAGTCTGTTGTCTCATCAATAACTAGGGTATGGTAGGGTCTGTTGTCTCATCAATAACTAGGGTACGGTAGGGTCTGTTGTCTCATCAATAACTAGGGTACGGTAGAGTCTGTTGTTTCATCAATAACTAGGGTATGGTAGGGTCTGTTGTTTCATCAATAACTAGGGTACAGTAGAGTCTGTTGTCTCATCAATAACTAGGGTACGGTAGGGTCTGTTGTCTCATCATTAACTAGGGTACAGTAGGGTCTGTTGTCTCATCAATAACTAGGGTATGGTAGGGTCTGTTGTCTCATCAATAACTAGGGTATGGTAGGGTCTGTTGTCTCATCAATAACTAGGGTATGGTAGGGTCTGTTGTCTCATCAATAACTAGGGTACGGTAGGACCTGTTGTCTCATCAATAACTAGGACCGGGTAGGGTCTGTTGTCTCATCAATAACTAGGGTACGGTAGGGTCTGTTGTTTCATCAATAACTAGGGTATGGTAGAGTCTGTTGTCTCATCAATAACTAGGGTACGGTAGGGTCTGTTGTCTCATCAATAACTAAGACCGGGTAGGATCTGTTGTCTCATCAATAACTAGGGTAAGGTAGGGCCTGTCTCCTCATCAATAACTAGGGTACGGTAGGGTCTGTTGTCTCATCAATAACTAGGACCGGGTAGGATCTGTTGTCTCATCAATAACTAGGGTACGGTAGGGTCTGTTGTCTCATCAATAACTAGGACCGGGTAGGATCTGTTGTCTCATCAATAACTAGGGTACGGTAGAGTTTGTTGTCTCATCAATAACTAGGGTACGGTAGGGTCTGTTGTCTCATCAATAACTAGGGTACGGTAGGGTCTGTTGTCTCATCAATAACTAGGGTACGGTAGGGTCTGTTGTCTCATCAATAACTAGGGTACAGTAGGGTCTGTTGTCTCATCAATAACTAGGGTACGGTAGGGTCTGTCTCCTCATCAATAACTAGGGTACGGTAGAGTCTGTTGTCTCATCAATAACTAGGGTACGGTAGGGTCTGTTGTCTCATCAATAACTAGGGTACAGTAGAGTCTGTTGTCTCATCAATAACTAGGGTACAGTAGGGCCTGTCTCCTCATCAATAACTAGGGTACGGTAGAGTCTGTTGTCTCATCAATAACTAGGGTACGGTAGGGTCTGTTGTCTCATCAATAACTAGGGTATGGTAGGGTCTGTTGTCTCATCAATAACTAGGGTATGGTAGGGCCTGTCTCCTCATCAATAACTAGGGTACGGTAGGACCTGTTGTCTCATCAATAACTAGGGTACGGTAGGGTCTGTTGTCTCATCAATAACTAGGGTACGGTAGGGTCTGTCTCCTCATCAATAACTAGGGTACGGTAGAGTCTGTTGTCTCATCAATAACTAGGGTACGCAAGGGTCTGTTGTCTCATCAATAACTAGGGTACAGTAGAGTCTGTTGTCTCATCAATAACTAGGGTACAGTAGGGCCTGTCTCCTCATCAATAACTAGGGTACGGTAGAGTCTGTTGTCTCATCAATAACTAGGGTACGGTAGGGTCTGTTGTCTCATCATTAACTAGGGTACAGTAGGGTCTGTTGTCTCATCAATAACTAGGGTATGGTAGGGTCTGTTGTCTCATCAATAACTAGGGTATGGTAGGGTCTGTTGTCTCATCAATAACTAGGGTATGGTAGGGTCTGTTGTCTCATCAATAACTAGGGTACGGTAGGACCTGTTGTCTCATCAATAACTAGGACCGGGTAGGGTCTGTTGTCTCATCAATAACTAGGGTACGGTAGGGTCTGTTGTTTCATCAATAACTAGGGTATGGTAGAGTCTGTTGTCTCATCAATAACTAGGGTACGGTAGGGTCTGTTGTCTCATCAATAACTAAGACCGGGTAGGATCTGTTGTCTCATCAATAACTAGGGTAAGGTAGGGCCTGTCTCCTCATCAATAACTAGGGTACGGTAGGGTCTGTTGTCTCATCAATAACTAGGACCGGGTAGGATCTGTTGTCTCATCAATAACTAGGGTACGGTAGGGTCTGTTGTCTCATCAATAACTAGGACCGGGTAGGATCTGTTGTCTCATCAATAACTAGGGTACGGTAGAGTTTGTTGTCTCATCAATAACTAGGGTACGGTAGGGTCTGTTGTCTCATCAATAACTAGGGTACGGTAGGGTCTGTTGTCTCATCAATAACTAGGGTACGGTAGGGTCTGTTGTCTCATCAATAACTAGGGTACAGTAGGGTCTGTTGTCTCATCAATAACTAGGGTACGGTAGGGTCTGTCTCCTCATCAATAACTAGGGTACGGTAGAGTCTGTTGTCTCATCAATAACTAGGGTACGGTAGGGTCTGTTGTCTCATCAATAACTAGGGTACAGTAGAGTCTGTTGTCTCATCAATAACTAGGGTACAGTAGGGCCTGTCTCCTCATCAATAACTAGGGTACGGTAGAGTCTGTTGTCTCATCAATAACTAGGGTACGGTAGGGTCTGTTGTCTCATCAATAACTAGGGTATGGTAGGGTCTGTTGTCTCATCAATAACTAGGGTATGGTAGGGCCTGTCTCCTCATCAATAACTAGGGTACGGTAGAGTCTGTTGCCTCATCAATAACTAGGGTACGGTAGGGCCTGTCTCCTCATCAATAACTAGGGTACGGTAGAGTCTGTTGTCTCATCAATAACTAGGGTACAGTAGGGCCTATTATCTCATCAATAACTAGGGTACAGTAGAGTCTGTTGTCTCATCAATAACTAGGGTACGGTAGGGCCTGTCTCCTCATCAATAACTAGGGTACGGTAGGGTCTGTTGTCTCATCAATAACTAGGGTACGGTAGAGTCTGTTGTCTCATAAATAACTAGGGTACGGTAGAGTCTGTTGTCTCATCAATAACTAGGGTACGGTAGGGTCTGTTGTCTCATCAATAACTAGGGTACGGTAGGGTCTGTTGTCTCATCAATAACTAGGGTACGGTAGGGTCTGTTGTTTCATCAATAACTAGGGTATGGTAGAGTCTGTTGTTTCATCAATAACTAGGGTACAGTAGAGTCTGTTGTCTCATCAATAACTAGGGTACGGTAGGGTCTGTTGTCTCATCATTAACTAGGGTACAGTAGGGTCTGTTGTCTCATCAATAACTAGGGTATGGTAGGGTCTGTTGTCTCATCAATAACTAGGGTATGGTAGGGTCTGTTGTCTCATCAATAACTAGGGTACGGTAGGACCTGTTGTCTCATCAATAACTAGGGTACGGTAGGACCTGTTGTCTCATCAATAACTAGGACCGGGTAGGGTCTGTTGTCTCATCAATAACTAGGGTACGGTAGGGTCTGTTGTTTCATCAATAACTAGGGTATGGTAGGGTCTGTTGTCTCATCATTAACTAGGGTACAGTAGGGTATGTTGTCTCATCAATAACTAGGGTATGGTAGGGTCTGTTGTCTCATCAATAACTAGGGTACGGTAGGACCTGTTGTCTCATCAATAACTAGGACCGGGTAGGGTCTGTTGTCTCATCAATAACTAGGGTACGGTAGGGTCTGTTGTCTCATCAATAACTAGGGTACGGTAGGGTCTGTTGTCTCATCAATAACTAGGACCGGGTAGGATCTGTTGTCTCATCAATAACTAGGGTTCGGTAGGGTCTGTCTCCTCATCAATAACTAGGGTACGGTAGAGTCTGTTGTCTCATCAATAACTAGGACCGGGTAGGGTGTGTTGTCTCATCAATAACTAGAGTACGGTAGGGTCTGTTGTCTCATCAATAACTAGGGTACGGTAGGGTCTGTTGTCTCATCAATAACTAGGGTACGGTAGGGTCTGTTGTCTCATCAATAACTAGGGTACGGTAGGGTCTGTTGTCTCATCAATAACTAGGGTTCGGTAGGGTCTGTCTCCTCATCAATAACTAGGGTACGGTAGAGTCTGTTGTCTCATCAATAACTAGGGTACAGTAGAGTCTGTTGTCTCATCAATAACTAGGGTACAGTAGGGCCTGTCTCCTCATCAATAACTAGGGTACGGTAGAGTCTGTTGTCTCATCAATAACTAGGGTACGGTAGGGTCTGTTGTCTCATCAATAACTAGGGTATGGTAGGGTCTGTTGTCTCATCAATAACTAGGGTATGGTAGGGTCTGTTGTCTCATCAATAACTAGGGTATGGTAGGGCCAGTCTCCTCATCAATAACTAGGGTACGGTAGGACCTGTTGTCTCATCAATAACTAGGACCGGGTAGGGTGTGTTGTCTCATCAATAACTAGGGTATGGTAGGATCTGTTGTCTCATCAATAACTAGGGTACGGTAGAGTCTGTTGTCTCATCAATAACTTGGGTACGGTAGGGTCTGTTGTCTCATCAATAACTAGGGTATGGTAGGGTCTGTTGTCTCATCAATAACTAGGACCGGGTAGGATCTGTTGTCTCATCAATAACTAGGGTACGGTAGGATCTGTTGTCTCGTCAATAACTAGGGTACAGTAGGGTCTGTTGTCTCATCAATAACTAGGGTACAGTAGAGTCTGTTGTCTCATCAATAACTAGGGTACGGTAGGGCCTGTCTCCTCATCAATAACTAGGGTACGGTAGAGTCTGTTGTCTCATCAATAACTAGGGTACAGTAGGGCCTATTGTCTCATCAATAACTAGGGTACAGTAGAGTCTGTTGTCTCATCGATAACTAGGGTACTGTAGGGCCTGTCTCCTCATCAATAACTAGGGTACGGTAGGCTCTGTTGTCTCATCAATAACTAGGGTACGGTAGAGTCTGTTGTCTCATAAATAACTAGGGTACGGTAGAGTCTGTTGTCTCATCAATAACTAGGGTATGGTAGGGTCTGTTGTCTCATCAATAACTAGGGTACGGTAGGGTCTGTTGTCTCATCAATAACTAGGGTATGGTAGGGTCTGTTGTCTCATCAATAACTAGGGTACGGTAGGGTCTGTTGTCTCATCAATAACTAGGGTACGGTAGGGTCTGTTGTTTCATCAATAACTAGGGTATGGTAGGGTCTGTTGTTTCATCAATAACTAGGGTACAGTAGAGTCTGTTGTCTCATCAATAACTAGGGTATGGTAGGGTCTGTTGTCTCATCAATAACTAGGGTATGGTAGGGCCTGTCTCCTCATCAATAACTAGGGTACGGTAGGACCTGTTGTCTCAACAATAACTAGGGTACGGTAGGGTCTGTTGTCTCATCAATAACTAGGGTACGGTAGGGTCTGTCTCCTCATCAATAACTAGGGTACGGTAGAGTCTGTTGTCTCATCAATAACTAGGGTACGCAAGGGTCTGTTGTCTCATCAATAACTAGGGTACAGTAGAGTCTGTTGTTTCATCAATAACTAGGGTACGGTAGAGTCTGTTGTCTCATCAATAACTAGGGTACGGTAGGGTCTGTTGTCTCATCAATAACTAGGGTACGGTAGGGTCTGTTGTCTCATCAATAACTAGGACCGGGTAGGATCTGTTGTCTCATCAATAACTAGGGTATGGTAGGGCCTGTCTCCTCATCAATAACTAGGGTACGGTAGGGTCTGTTGTCTCATCAATAACTAGGACCGGGTAGGATCTGTTGTCTCATCAATAACTAGGGTACGGTAGAGTTTGTTGTCTCATCAATAACTAGGGTACGGTAGGTTCTGTTGTCTCATCAATAACTAGGGTACGGTAGGGTCTGTTGTCTCATCCATAACTAGGGTACGGTAGGGTCTGTTGTCTCATCAATAACTAGGGTACAGTAGAGTCTGTTGTCTCATCAATAACTAGGGTACAGTAGGGCCTGTCTCCTCATCAATAACTAGGGTACGGTAGAGTCTGTTGTCTCATCAATAACTAGGGTACGGTAGGGTCTGTTGTCTTATCAATAACTAGGGTATGGTAGGGTCTGTTGTCTCATCAATAACTAGGGTATGGTAGGGCCTGTCTCCTCATCAATAACTAGGGTACGGTGGGACCTGTTGTCTCATCAATAACTAGGACCGGGTAGGGTGTGTTGTCTCATCAATAACTAGGGTACAGTAGGGTCTGTTGTCTCATCAATAACTAGGGTACGGTAGGGTCTGTTGTCTCATCAATAACTAGGGTACGGTAGGGCCTGTCTCCTCATCAATAACTAGGGTACGGTGGGACCTGTTGTCTCATCAATAACTAGGGTATGGTAGGGTCTGTTGTCTCATCAATAACTAGGGTATGGTAGGGTCTGTTGTCTCATCAATAACTAGGGTACGGTAGAGTCTGTTGTCTCATCAATAACTAGGGTACAGTAGGGCCTATTGTCTCATCAATAACTAGGGTACAGTAGAGTCTGTTGTCTCATCGATAACTAGGGTACGGTAGGGCCTGTCTCCTCATCAATAACTAGGGTACGGTAGGGTCTGTTGTCTCATCAATAACTAGGGTACGGTAGAGTCTGTTGTCTCATAAATAACTAGGGTACGGTAGAGTCTGTTGTCTCATAAATAACTAGGGTACGGTAGAGTCTGTTGTCTCATCAATAACTAGGGTACGGTAGGGTCTGTTGTCTCATCAATAACTAGGGTACGGTAGGGTCTGTTGTCTCATCAATAACTAGGGTACGGTAGAGGTTGTTGTCTCATCAATAACTAGGGTACGGTAGGGTCTGTTGTCTCATCAATAACTAGGGTACGGTAGGGTCTGTTGTCTCATCAATAACTAGGGTACAGTAGGGTCTGTTGTCTCATCAATAACTAGGGTACAGTAGAGTCTGTTGTCTCATCAATAACTAGGACCGGGTAGGATCTGTTGTCTCATCAATAACTAGGGTACGGTAGGATCTGTTGTCTCATCAATAACTAGGGTACGGTAGGGCCTGTTGTCTCATCAATAACTAGGGTACGGTAGGATCTGTTGTCTCATCAATAACTAGGGTACGGTAGGGCCTGTTGTCTCATCAATAACTAGGGTACGGTAGGGCCTGTAGTCTCATCAATAATTGGGGTATGGTAGGACCTGTAGTCTCATCAATAATTGGGGTATGGTAGGACCTGTAGTCTCATCAATAATTGGGGTACGGTAGGACCTGTAGTCTCATCAATAATTGGGGTATGGTAGGACCTGTAGTCTCATCAATAATTGGGGTATGGTAGGACCTGTAGTCTCATCAATAATTGGGGTACGGTAGGGCCTGTAGTCTCATCAATAATTGGGGTATGGTAGGGCCTGTAGTCTCATCAATAATTGGGGTATGGTAGGACCTGTAGTCTCATCATTGACTAGGGTACGGTAGGGCCTGTAGTCTCATCAATAATTGGGGTATGGTAGGACCTGTAGTCTCATCAATAATTGGGGTATGGTAAGACCTGTAGTCTCATCAATAATTGGGGTATGGTAGGACCTGTAGTCTCATCATTGACTAGGGTACGGTAGGGCCTGTAGTCTCATCAATAATTGGGGTACGGTCAGGGCTCAGGTATCACTAAATTGATCACTAACAGTTTGAAGCTGAGCCATTTGCTCGAGCTCTGCTGCACAGTACAGTCACATCCGACTAAGATCATAACATGGTGTCAGAAGTGCTTCAACCTCGTCAAATATAAAACAGGAGATTATTTCACAGAAAATAAGACTTGTGTCAGACTTTAGAGTGTGAAAAGTAGCTAACAGCTAAATGCTCTCATGTCTCGTCATTGAGCCGAACAGCCCAACTAGAACTGTTGCTATGGTTACTCATCGACTCACAGAGTGCATGCAGAGCTAGCTGCTCGCAGGGAGGAAGTTATAGACAGAGAGGAAGTTAATTATGATTTTGGGTTTCGGGCAGGGCCAGGCTTTAAATTTGCAGAAGTAATCAGGCCTGGTTCGGGTGGGGCCTGAATGTCGTGGGCCTGGGTAGATAATACATGTCGCGGGCCTGAATGTCATGGGCCTGGGTAGATAATGTCACGGGCCTGAATGTCGTGGGCCTGGGTAGATAATGAATGTCGCGGGCCTAAATGTCGTGGGCCTGGGTAGGTAATGAATGCCGCGGGCCTGGGTAGGTGATGAATGTCGTGGGCCTGGGTAGATAATGAATGTTGCGGGCCTGAATGTCATAGGCCTGGGTAGGTAATGAATGTCGCGGGCCTGGGTAGGTGATGAATGTTGCTGGCCTGAATGTCATGGGCCTGGGTAGGTAATGAATGTCGTGGGCCTGGGTAGGTTATAAATGTCACAGGCTTGAATGTCGCGGGCATGGGTGGGATTCGGGCTTAAAATTCATGCCAGTGCAGGGCTCTCCCAGAATATTCTATAGCATAATGTGGTTAGCTGATACGTAAAATACCTATCCAGGCTGTCATTTCTGGCATGAATCAGCAATATCTGAGCAATATCTCTCCCCACTCCATCTGCAGTAAGGTTTGGTAGTCTTTATAACAGAGTGTATCTGCTCTGTCCTCGTTGGCTGGCTGGGTCCTTGCTGACAGGTTGGCAGTGAGAGGTATCATTTATCACCAGACCTGAGGGCTCACCACAAGCACCAGATGTTACCACCACACACACACACACACACACACACACACACACACACCGCTGTGTGCTATTGTTCTCCCTCACCTGTCTTTGTTCTTTCTCCCCCATACACACCTGGATATCCACACACACACACCAAAGCAAACTGCCCTTCCTTCCACACAAATGACCAGCTCAGTACTGTGTGCACTGTAGTGACTTCACCCTCACTGGTACAGCAAGGCAACATGCTGTTGTTACATGACATCAACATGCTGTTGACTTCAACACAAAACACAGGACGTCCTCCAACCTATCAGAGCTCTTTGCAGCATATACTGACATGTTGTCCACCCAAAGGTTGAGAGAATTGATCTAGTACTGAAAGTATAAGTTACAGCTAGCTAGCACTGCAGTGCATAAAATGTGAGTAGTTGACTCAAAGTAAGAAAAATAATAATTTCTTCCAAAATTATGGAGAAGCAAGAAAGTGAGAAAGAGAGCTAGTTCTTGTAATTCTTGCCAGCAATCTGGCCATCCAAAATCACAACAACACACTGATCTCTGCCTCATGTAAGTGCACACATAATTTGTGTGACGTTGTCAGCTAACCCATCTATACCCCTATGCCTGAGATGGAAGAAGAAGCAAGACATCCCACTCCCTATTTTTTTCTGGTTCATATACAGTCAATGAACTAAGCAGACCCATTTGCTAATGCATTGGTGCCTATGGGAGAGCCACCCTGTTAAGCAGACCAGAACAGACAGTGGGTCATCTTTATTTATCCACCATCTTTGGTCAGGCATCATTGATGTGGTCCTTTGTACCACAGTTGGTAGAGCATGGCATTTGTAGCGCCAAGGCAGTGGGTTCGATGTCTGGGACCACCTAATTTGTAAAAAATGTAGGTACGCATGAATGTAGTCTCGTTGAATAAATGGCTTATATTATTTAAATATTATGGTGGCCATCAATCACACTGCCTGACTAAATACAGCACCACCTGTTTTGGGTCTTAATACCCTAAGGCACCATCATTGAATAACCTGTCAGCCTCTCCTGTTCCTTTTTCCTCAGTAAACACGCACAGGGTTGGTGAATCACAATTAGTTTGATAAAGTAGGAGGGAGATTCTGCTCTTATTCTGTCAACATTTATTTAATAAGCGCATGATTAGTGCTAATTAAATCACACACTAATCACAAGGACACGAATGGACAAGACATTTACATTTGAATGTGTGATAACATATGAGGTTTGAGTGGGCAAGTGTTGGAATAACGCTCAAATATGTATTAATAAGCAACATCTGACATCCTACACACGTCATAGACAAGCGTCTTTATGAACATAAACACAGACAAGCGCACACACACAATGGAGCATACACACACACACACACACACACACACACACACACACACACAATGGAGCATACACACACACACACACAATGGCGCATACACACACACACAATGGCGCATACACACACACACACACAATGGAGCATACACACACAATGGCGCATTCACACACACACACTGGCGCATACACACACACACACACACACACCACACACAATGGCGCATACACACACACACACAAAATGGAGCATACACACACACACAATGGCGCATACACACACACACAATGGCGCATACACACACACACAATGGCGCATACACACACGTGGTTTTATAAGTGGTTTCTGTCATCATTTCATCAACTAAGCAGTCCAATTAAGCAACGGCCATATTAGAATATACAGGCAGCTGCAGGGTTTCATTTGAGCCGGATCAGGATCCGACACCTCTCAGATTTGACCTTGTTTGTTCCGGCACCCATTTGCCCGGCTCCGGTACCTCACTCTGTATTATTTATACAATCTGTTCACTGTTTGCACTGTAAACATAATTAAATCAAGTTGCTTCCTGGTTATTTCTCCAGCCTCACAGAAAAACCATCATGTAAAAAGCACGGTGATCTTTCATGCTAATCCATCCACACTGACTTCAGACCTGCTCTCTTATTTGTACATAAAAATTATGGTATGGGCTGGTGAGGTAAGGAACTGATCTTGAAACAGGGTCTTGGCAGTGGTGGTCAGCTAGTGAAGAGGTCCCTAGCTGGAACAGAGGGAAAGCCAAATCAGAAATTAATAAGAAAAGGCAATCAACTTTGATTAAGTTTTTCATGTCCAAAAATCCAGAAAAATATGGTGAATCGAACCCGAAATGAGCCAGAAAACTGTCAGTGCCAAATCAGAGGAGTGAGAAGAAACTGCTCCTGATGGCGATGCCTTAGCTAACAGCGCTGCATATCCCGCCAGTTCAGCATCACCACCGGCACCTCCGCTAGCGAGTAGGCCTACTAGCGAGTCACACTCTACTCGAGAGGTGGGGAGGTGGGGTTGTACAGCCCGGAGCAGGCGTAATTTGGACAGAGGCTCAGTGCAAGACTAAGCAAACTTATAACCCCTGGCTTCTCAAGCAAAATACAAGGCTGGGCTATACAACATGCAAAAAGGTCGGAAGTTTGGGCCCAGAAAAGACGAGAGGGATGAAACTAGAGTGGGTGGAATGTACTGTTACATCCTCTGCTGCCGACATACAAAAGCAACAAAGCCACTCAGAAAAAAAGGGTTTTGAACAAACCTAGCGCCATGTAGCGGCAGCAAGCATTGTAGACAAGGCTAAAGAGGACATCTTAACACAGGCTGTAGACAAGGCTGAAGAAGACATCTTAACACAGGCTGTAGACAAGGCTGAAGAGGACATCTTAACACAGGTTGTAGACAAGGCTGAAGAAGACATCTTAACACAGGCTGTAGACAAGGCTAAAGAGGACATCTTAACACAGGTTGTAGACAAGGCTGAAGAAGACATCTTAACACAGGCTGTAGACAAGGCTAAAGAGGACATCTTAACACAGGTTGTAGACAAGGCTGAAGAAGACATCTTAACACAGGTTGTAGACAAGGCTGAAGAAGACATCTTAACACAGGCTGTAGACAAGGCTGAAGAAGACATCTTAACACAGGTTGTAGACAAGGCTGAAGAAGACATCTTAACACAGGCTGTAGACAAGGCTGAAGAAGACATCTTAACACAGGCTGTAGACAAGGCTGAAGAAGACATCTTAACACAGGCTGTAGACAAGGCTAAAGAGGACACCTTAACACAGGCTGTAGACAAGGCTAAAGAGGACATCTTAACACAGGTTGTAGACAAGGCTAAAGAGGACATCTTAACACAGGTTGTAGACAAGGCTAAAGAGGACATCTTAACACAGGTTGTAGACAAGGCTAAAGAGGACATCTTAAAACAGGTTGTAGACAAGGCTAAAGAGGACATCTTAACACAGGTTGTAGACAAGGCTAAAGAGGACATCTTAACACAGGTTGTAGACAAGGATAAAGAGGACACCTTAACACAGGTTGTAGACAAGGCTGAAGAAGACATCTTAACACAGGTTGTAGACAAGGCTGAAGAAGACATCTTAACACAGGTTGTAGACAAGGCTGAAGAAGACATCTTAACACAGGTTGTAGACAAGGCTAAAGAAGACATCTTAACACAGGTTGTAGACAAGGCTGAAGAAGACATCTTAACACAGGTTGTAGACAAGGCTGAAGAAGACATCTTAACACAGGCTGTAGACAAGGCTGAAGAAGACATCTTAACACAGGCTGTAGACATGGCTGAAGAAGACACCTTAACACAGGTTGTAGACAAGGCTGAAGAGGACATCTTAACACAGGTTGTAGACAAGGCTAAAGAAGACATCTTAACACAGGTTGTAGACAAGGCTAAAGAGGACATCTTAACACAGGCTGTAGACAAGGCTGAAGAAGACATCTTAACACAGGCTGTAGACAAGGCTGAAGAAGACATCTTAACACAGGCTGTAGACAAGGCTGAAGAAGACATCTTAACACAGGTTGTAGACAAGGCTAAAGAGGACATCTTAACACAGGCTGTAGACAAGGCTGAAGAGGACATCTTAACACAGGTTGTAGACAAGGCTGAAGAAGACACCTTAACACAGGTTGTAGACAAGGCTGAAGAGGACACCTTAACACAGGCTGTAGACAAGGCTAAAGAGGACATCTTAACACAGGTTGTAGACAAGGCTGAAGAGGACACCTTAACACAGGTTGTAGACAAGGCTAAAGAGGACATCTTAGCACAGGCTGTAGACAAGGCTGAAGAGGACATCTTAACACAGGCTGTAGACAAGACTGAAGAAGACACCTTAACACAGGTTGTAGACAAGGCAGAAGAGGACACCTTAACACAGGTTGTAGACAAGGCTAAAGAGGACATCTTAACACAGGCTGTAGACAAGGCTGAAGAGGACATCTTAACACAGGTTGTGGACAAGGCTGAAGAGGACACCTTAACACAGGTTGTAGACAAGGCTGAAGAAGACATCTTAACACAGGTTGTAGACAAGGCTAAAGAGGACATCTTAACACAGGCTGTAGAAAAGGCTGAAGAGGACATCTTAACACAGGTTGTGGACAAGGCTGAAGAGGACACCTTAACACAGGTTGTAGACAAGGCTGAAGAAGACATCTTAACACAGGTTGTAGACAAGGCTAAAGAGGACATCTTAACACAGGCTGTAGACAAGGCTGAAGAGGACACCTTAACACAGGCTGCAGACAAGGCTGAAGAAGACATCTTAACACAGGTTGTAGACAAGGCTGAAGAGGACATCTTAACACAGGCTGTAGACAAGGCTAAAGAGGACACCTTAACACAGGCTGTAGACAAGGCTGAAGAAGACATCTTAACACAGGTTGTAGACAAGGCTGAAGAGGACATCTTAACACAGGCTGTAGACAAGGCTAAAGAGGACACCTTAACACAGGCTGTAGACAAGGCTGAAGAAGACACCTTAACACAGGTTGTAGACAAGGCTACAGCAACATATTTAATCCAAAATGAACAGAAAACTATTTGAAAGAATAGTACAGTGCTCTCCCAAAATCAGCATAGCGCTCGATGAGGCTACTAGTTTGAATAAAAACAGTGCTTATACATCTGACTTCAGCTGGCACATATGGACGTACCAGCAAACATTTTCGTTGATCTTGTGAAACTAGAGGATTTATCTGCTGGGAGAATTGTCCGTAATCTGTTATCTGCATTAGAGGGTATAAAGTTTACTGAGAACTTTTTCTCCAAAACCCTCATTAGAATTATGTGTGATGGTGTCCATCATGCTGGGATTCAAGAGAGAAGTAGCAACAAGGCTCCAGGCCTCTCCCTAATATAACTGTTTGGCACTGCTCGGCACACAGGCTTGAGCTCACAGTAGACCATGTGGTAAAAGAGATGGGAGCTATCAATCATTTAAAAATACTTATGGATAAGCTATATGAGCTCTGTAGCGTATCCAACAAAAACCGAATGAGGCTGAGGGAGTGCACAGAGTTTAGACATTCAGCTGTGCAAAATTGGCAGGATCTTGGACACTCGATTGGTGGCATCCAGTTTAAGAACGGTAGAGTCTGTGTGGAATAATTACCAGGCTCTTCACAAGCATTACACCACAGCAGCTGAGGATGCCTCCCGCGACAGCATGACCCCGTCCGAGCTATAGTGGCCTCGTCATGCGCATATTCTCGCATGTGTTTTTTAACAATCTAGGCCTTATGTGTGATGCACATCAAGAACCACCTGAATTGTCACTCAAGCTCCAAAAGAGAGACTGCACAGTTATTACTGCACACAGGGCAGTCTTCAGGGAAGAGAGGGTGTTCAGTGCCGTGGCAGAGCAGCCAGGCCGACACACAACTCAGCCAGAGAGGGATTCAAGAGAACTCTTTCCAAGGCGTCAA